>NC_057808.1:234434286-234673511 GCF_018294505.1 Triticum aestivum | reverse complement strand
GAGCACCACAACCTTTGCTACCATCCTGCACTCTTGCCGCCAACGCCACGTCTTCGACGTCGCTACCACTAGGACGGCGTTCGGATCTGGCCGGCCTCAGCACCATCTCGAGCCCCATTCCGCCTCAGCAGGCACCAAACAATCTGAGGGGAAAACCGCCGGGAACTGGCCGAGATCCGCGCACCGAGTTATGCCCGCCGCTCCATCTCGCCGGCAAATCACCGAGCGGAGTTTGGATTGGTTGATTTTGGAGGATTGAGGGGAATGAGAGAATGGGTGAGTTGAGTGGGAACTGATGGTTGTCGGCGAGGGAAAGGAAAAAAATCTATTCATTCAGTTCCCACTTCCCATCGAACAGCCCCAGGAGCTGACGTGGAGCTAACTTCGCGTTAAGATCCGTGCTGAAAATCCAACGGTAGTCAACGCATTCGGCGGGAACCCTTAAAATCTAACTTTCGGTGGTTATCTTTTTCGTTTTTCTTTGTGCGAGAAAGAAATTTAGGGGAGAGGAGGTGTGCGATGGGTGGGGGCGACAGCGGGGCGCCGTGACATTTTGCGTGGGGATGGGAAAAAGGAACCCGAGTCACGTGGGATGACGCGCTCTGCACGAACGACACGATTGGGGTGCGAGACCAGGTGCTCTTGGAGACGTGGTTTTCTTTTTCAGACATGGGCTTTTTCACTAAGGGCCAGTTTTTTTGGCGGCTTGAAAAATAAGCTGCCTCTTCCCAGCTTAAAAAATAAGCCGTCCCTAATTTTGTTGGGACTTCTAAATCAATTCTCTCATAACTTCATCTCAAAAAAAAGTTCTCTCATAACTAGTTTACAAGCCTCAATGAGTAAGAGAGATGGCTTATTGAAAAAGGTGAGGAGGCGGTTTATTTTTTTTAAGCTGACAAAAGAACTGGCCCCAACGGGCATCCGTCCAAGGGCGCTAACACATGTTTGCTTGCTAAACGTGTCCGTGTTTCTTCTGAATGATCAGGAACAGACATGGATCCATTTAATTGGTTCAGGTTTCAATCCCCGGTACAAAATCAAAATATATACTGTACATGGATAGTTCCGTGTTGTGTTATGTATACGTACTCTCGCGTAAGCAGCTGTGTCGTTGCATCCGCATGGGTATATATGTACACACGATCGACGCAAGAATTAATCACCACACACCTGCATATGCTACTGCGTACAGTACATACCAACGATCGAGCAAAGTAATCTGCTCAGAACATGAAGAACTGGTGCTTGTCCTTGCCACTTCTCCGGCCGCGCTGGTCGCCCCCGCGCGAGGACGTCACCGTCGCCGACGAGGACGAGGGCCCGCCGCCGTAGCCGGGGATGCGGCGGAAGCCGATGTTCTCGACCGCGCCGACGGTGTTGAAGAACATGCGCTTGTTGAGCTCCTCCACCAGCGTCCGGTGCAGCAGCTGGCTCCGCACGTCCACCATCGACCGGTTCCTCGTCATGCGGCCCTGCTGCCTCCGCGGCCGCCCCTCGTCGCCGCCGGCGTCGGGGCTCCCGCGGTGGTGCCGCGGCCGGCCGGCGCGCGACGACGACACGTCGTGTCCTGCTGTGCCGCTGTCTCCTGGGCCGAATCTGGTGGCCTTCACCTGGCCCGTCTTGGAGACGCCAGGCTTCTCTTCGGGCTGGGCCTCTTCGGAGGAGTAGTGCAGCGCGGAGCGCGTGGAGCTCGTCTCGTCGTCGTCGCTGCTCACAGCGTAATCTACGCCAACCACAAGAGGACACGTGTCATGGCTCAACGAAGGACAGCAAAACGACCACAAATTGCAACTAGTCAAAGGTAGGGAAATGTGTGCTCCATTATGCTGTCCTTTCGTCTTCATCAAGGATGACTATGATATATCCCATTTCCATATGCTGCGACGTGACATAAAATATGTGCTTTTTATCATGTCAAATGGAATGCTAGCAAATGAGCATATGTAGACAGCGACAACCGCGTGATGAGTATATGCATGCCAACACCACAAGCAATGGCCACAGTCGCCGATGCATAGACATAGACCATAGGTACATAAATTCCAGTATGTCTTAAGACACTGATAGCGTCTTTGATATGCATGCTAATCATCTGTCTGGTAAAAGCGTATTACTGAAAAAATATGAATTTTGTACTACGGAAAAATCGTTACAGACCTAGTCGGCACTCTTTTACTTTATTATTAAGCTAAATAAATGTTTTTGTATCTATTAGTTGCCATTTCACTCCACACTTCCTAAAAAGTGTAACATGTAGTTTCAAAAAAGGTGTAAGCATGTAAGAGCATGTGCAATGCTTGGTCCTTATGTAGACGTTTGCAGTTGAAAAATATATCAAAACTTCAAAATTTCATGTTAGTGCCCTCTCTTTCAACGCTAGCAGCTAATATAGCTAATACATGCACTAATAAACTCCAGAACCTGTGGTCATGGCCCCTAAGTATTTTACCTCCTAATGCAAAGGAAAAAGGCCAACGATCGACTCCATCTTTTGTGATGATGCCACACCAATTGCAGAATTTCTTGACACAATTGTTAATTGGCTGGGAATTCTATCGTAGCGCCTTCTGCTAGCCCCTATGCGTTGGGCATTCCCTAATAAAGGTCTAGTGGAGTCGTCGCATCATACTTACTTCCCCTTTTTTCTAAGCAGAATATAGAAAGATCAAATTTGCATTATGGTTGTCATTTCTTAAAACTTCTCCACTATGTGCCTTGATCGCTTCTTCAATCTAAATGAATCTTTCAGTCCATTATATCATCATCTAACTATCGTCCACAACACACAAATATAACATGACTAAAGATTGCATTAATATTTCACCTTTGTTCTTAACACTTGTGTGCAGTCTAATTTAGAATTTGTAGTGTGCAATCTTGGATTACTTACTACAAGAAATTTAGGTAATAAAGAATCCACAAAACCGTACTTTCTAGTATGTAACTATGTTATGTATTCCTAGCAACTAAAATTGTACTTAAGATTTATATTGTAAAACTATATTTATGACAAATTTAACAATACTACCTTCACATAACCAATGTAATATACCACATGGCACATTGGTGAGTAATCTAAAAAAGGTTTATATGTTTGCACATAATAGTTGTTCAATAAATCTGACTACATGCTTCTAAAGTGTGGTCTATATATTCCCAAACAGAGCTGTGTATTACCACATAAATAATTACTGGCAATCTGACATTGTATCAACGTCTAACTATGTTCATCCACATAATATAACATAAATAATTGCATTAAGACTTCACGTTTGTGCTTAATACTTATGTGCAATCTAATTTAGAATTCGTATTGTGCAGTCTGAGACTACTGAGATTCAACAAATTTTGATAACCAAGAATCCACAAAACCGTACTTTCTAGCGTGTAACTATGTTAATATACTATAGTAAATGGCAAAATTAATAAGACTACTTTCACATACCCGACGTTTATATACCACATGACACACGTGGTGAGAAATCTAGAAAGCAATAATTATATGTTTTCACATAATAGTTCTTAAAATAAATCTAACGACATCCTCTTCTAAATAAAGTGTGATCTATTCCAAATAGTTACTATGCACTGCCCTAAATTATATTACTCCGTTCCAAAATTCTTGTCATAGATTTGTCTATATACAGGTGTATCTAACACTAAAATATGACTAGGTACATCTACATCTAGACTAATTTAAGACAAGAATTTTGGGGCAGAGTATAACATATTGCTAGCTTTGCATGATCTTCAAATATGCAACTTAAGACATTAGACATTACATGTGTCTAAGCAAAAGTTTAAACAAACGTGAAACTATTAATCATGATATATCTAATTAATAATATCATTAAGGGTGACTTCTTTTTATAAACAGTTAGACCCCAAACATAGTGCTCTAGCTAAATCGTTGTATCTATGTTCTTTACTTCCTGTCATATCCCTCTAAAAACTTCTTATCGCACCACCATTTCAATTGTAAACCGACCTTCTAATTACTTTTTTAAAAAGGGAATATTAATTAACCCCGACCTCTGCAATCGGTCTTCTAACTACTAATCAAATCAAGTAAAGTAGCATTGCGATGCTGACATATATATGATCACAAGTCAAAAAGACTGGTGTTAAAATTACGCACCTTGGAACCAGCCAGCGTAGCCGCCACCTGATGTTGTCGGCCCTGTGCCACAATGAGACCCGTTTGAAGAGGTCGGGGAAGAGGAGAGGTAGTAGAAAGGAGGCTGCTCCTCATTGTCGTCATTATCGGCGTACGTATAGTACTCCTGCTGATCATCACAGCCACCGCCGACCCAGTCCGGTACCAGCCTCGTGATCTCCTGCTCGATCATGGCGGCGATCTCTGAGGGGTCCCGGTCCGTGATGTCCAGCTCCTTCACCATCTCCCTCGCCACCTCCGTCGCTGTGTCGCCGGCGATGTCGAACGGGAAGTAGATGTTCCTCGAATGGCCTGATCACATGAACAGTTAACCTTGTCACGTTGTCAGGTCAAGACTTCCATGTACGTACGTACTTGTCTGGGAAATATTACAACGGCTAAAAAGTGGAGTACCTGCTTCGTCGACGATCTGCACTTTGAGGAAGATGGTGTCGTCGTCGGTGTTGAGCTTGCCGGTGATGGTCATGTCAGTCCTTGCTGCCACCGGCTCAGCCTCCTCCGGGTTATCCTTCCGGTCACCGGAGGTGGGCAAGGCAGGCAGCAATGGCGGAGGTGACAGTGTCATGGTGGTGTCCTGCGTGGAGAGGAAACGGTCGAGCAGGAGCTCCTGGGCGGAGGGGCGATGGGAGGCGGGGACAAGGCACCTGCCGATGAACCTGCGCGCGTCGGCGTCATCGACCCGGTAGAAGGCGTCAGGCAGCTTGCCGGAGGTGACCTTCTTGTAGATCTGCGCGGGGTTGGAGCACTCGGCGTAGGGGTACTCGACGGTGAGCATCTCGAGCATGCACATGCCGAAGGAGTAGACGTCGACGAGCTCGTCGTAGTCCTCGTCGTACATCTCGGGCGCCATGAACTCGGGCGTGCCGATGACGCTGTGCGCGGCCTGGGCGCCGCGGAGCACGGCGGCGAGGCCGAGGTCGCCGATCTTGACGGTGCCCTGGTGGCCGTTGACGAACACGTTGTCGCACTTGAGGTCGCGGTGGATGACGGGGGGGTCGTGGGCGTGGAGGTAGGCGAGGCCCCGGAGGATCTGGCGCGCCCAGCCGCGGACGGCGCGGAGGCTCACGCGCGGGTACCGGAGGCGGTACGCGCGGAGGGTGCCGGAGGAGAAGAGCTCGGTGATGAAGTTGAAGGTGCGGCGTGGGGTGCCGCCGGTGCAGCCGCCGCGCGGGGAGGGGGAGGAGACGGAGACCCATGAGGCGTGGAAGGCGATGATGGCGTCGTGGCGGAGCGTGCTGAGGAGGTGGACCTCGGAGTACATGCGCTGCAGGGCGTCGGGGGTGCGGAGGACGTCGGCGAGGTTGGCCTGGTTCCACGCCACCTCCACGCCGCGCACCTCGTCGAACCCCCTGTACACCGACTTCATCGCCCCCTTGCCCAGGAGCTCGTCGAACTGCATGCATGCATCACATTTCCAACATAGATCAAGCTTCCCATCCATCAGCCCCAAGAACAACAATTACCAAAACAAAATGTACTAAAGCTGTACTAAAACTGCGATGCAAGCGAGAAGTAATATGGATCGGAAGGAGTAATATTTCCGTGTGTGTTTTCAGGTATAAATTACATTCGCAATTCAAATTAGAACTCACACTGACAGCACTTACGTAATATGACCGTTACTGCTTAGTTATGCCAATTTCATGTTAACAAGGAAATATAATTAAAAGAAAAACCAATACGTAGACTAACAATACAGCTACTGTACACAACTGTGGAGAGAGCACTGAAAGGACAAACATGAGTGACCGCTACAACTTCATCCACTGAGAAATAAAGGTGAAGGATATCTTTGGGGGATACTGACAGGGCATATTATCCCGTTGAAGCTTTCAAAGCATCTCATTATTGGCATATCGACACATGGAACAATCCTCGCCACCAATCCATCACTCATCAGCCAAACCCAACTTAGTCCTAACCTAACTAGGGGTCTCCAACCAAACACCAACTCTTCCCTGATATAACTTGGATTGATTAGATTAGAAGAGAAATCACAATGAAATTCCCACCTTCCAAAACTAATGGTCCACCTTGCTCAACTATTTGACCAGGTATAGAAATACTACTGTATATCGATGATGTATTTCAATGCAACAATTTCTATGCTTGTTTGCGTGCATTAGGATATGCTAGCTCCCTCCATTCACAAATACTTCCACCGTTTTATAATGTAAGACTTTTTTGACAGATAAAATGAGTAAACAAACACACTAAATTGCGTCGTCTATATACATTCAAATCAGAAAAAAGATAAAACATCTTATATTTGTGAATGGAGGGGGTTAGTATTTAATTAATATTCAACTGGCCCGTTCATATCCGGACGATTTCAGGCCTGCTACCGCACAAAGAAAAATTGGCTGTAAACATCTCGTACGTGGTCGCCAACGGGCAGCAGGTGAAATTCATCAATCAATCTTGCATATATACTCCAATTGAAAAGTACTTAGTTTGCAAATTAGTGGACATGTACGTACGTAGTTAGCCACTGAATTGCACACGTAGTTTGACCGTAAACAAATTAGTACAAGATGTGCATCTAGCTAGCTAGCTAGCCCTAGCAAGACAACAAGAGCCAAATGGACATGTAAAGAAAAGAAAAAGGGACAATAATTGTGGCCTTGTTTAGGGTAGCTCCCATGTACACATCAACACGGAATCCATCCTTGATAATTGAGCTAAACATTTGAAAGCCTACAATCATATTCAGTTCATGGTGTAGTTGTAAGCATGTTTGACTCGAACCTAATCTAATCTAATCACAAGAACATGTTCCTAACAAACAGAAGAAGAAGAAGAAGAAGAAACCAAGAACACGAAGCTTGAGAAATTGAATGTAAGCAAGCTGCTAATTGGTTATTATGACTGATTTAGGTTGCGCGATAAACTTAGCTGAAGCGATGAGATCGAAGAGATGGAGAGCTTACCCGGCCGTAGCGACCAGTGGGGTCGGTCTCGACGTATCCATTGTCGCTGTTCCTCGCCGCCGGTGACATCTCCGGCCGCCGCGGGCTCGACATGGCTTAACTACTGCTGCTCTACTAGCTAGTACTACTAGGCTCGCTGCGGCTGTGTGGACGGATCAGTAGGTGATCCTGCTGGCGGCCAGCTTGCCGTCGTGATAGGTGCAGAAGACGCCAGAGAGGAGGCGCGAGTCGTCGATCCGCCGCAGCATGATCCACGCCGCCGCAGACGACGAGGAGGATGACGGCCCCGCAGCCGCAGCGTCGTCGAACCACGACCGCGGGCTGCTCATCTGACGCTGACAAGGACGGGGCGGTAGTAATAGGAGGTGGCGAGGAGAGGCAAGGGCAGGTTGAGTGCTGGAATTGGATGCCTCCGATCGCGCACGCGCCGGATCAATCATGCACGCATGTCATGTCATGTCAGGTCCAGAATAATCGTCATGGCAGGCAGGCAGGAGGAAGAAGAAAAGGCGGAATTTTTCTGGCTTGTGGCCTGGACGCTGCCTGAGAAGGACGATTATTTGGGGCTACAAGGATCTGAACCTGAAGAATCCATGCCTTGAAAGCTCCATCTGTGGACAGATGGCAGATGCAATTCGGAACTTTGATGATGATGAGGACGAGACAGATAGCGGAGGATCGTAGAACGGTTTGGAGGCTTGTGAACGGGATGATTCCCTCGTGGATATATATGCTTCTGTTACTCTGCTTTTAGAGGGGCTGGGGCTTGTAGTTGTTGCTTCGTAGTACAGATAAATCTGTTGTAGGTAGGTAGGTTGGAAGAGCAGAGGATCCAAGCTCAAATGGACAAGATGCGTCTGCCTTCCTCTCCTTGTAGAACATGTCTACATGGTTATTAGTTGACCCTTTTTTTTTGAAATAAACATCAGATCTATTATAAAAGTTCATAGAAAATAGAAAGCATCTCAGACACGATAAAAATTACATCAAGATTCTGAGACCACCGAATGAACACTACTGCCACCGGACGAGCTCGCTCCCCTACCGGAGCTGGCTTTACTTTGTCAATGACAGCTCGAAAGTCTCCGTGCACGTGCTCCTAAGGTTCTTAGTTGACTTCTACATGAATTATATATGTATGAAAGTTTAGCATATTCCCTTTTTGGTTCCATTTTTGGATGAAGAGAATTAGCACGCCATGTAAACTTCTTGTGTGGCATCTTAACAAAGGAAAACTCTATTATTTATGATTTGACTGGGACCAAACTTAGCTTTTAGCTCCACTTGATTGCGCTGGTAGGGTCTTCGAGTTTGCGGAATTATTCGTTAGACCAATATAAGCTGTTTGTCAGACCAATACTAGACCATTTGGTTTTCCCCTCTCATTATTTCAGGAGTCTAAAGAGTCATTTTCTTGCACAACATCCCAAACCTGGGCCTGGAAACCCACTTCTCCTACGACAGCGACCTACTTAACTGAATGATCACCTTCCGACTACGTTTTAAGTTGTACACAATCTATAATCAGGATAAGCTATTATTCTCTAAGACATGCGCTAAATTTGGCTCGTGAATACCACGCAACTGTTGAATATGGATTAACTGTGACAGGCAAGTAGGAGTACTTAATTAGCAGAGCGGGTGCAAAATACAAACATCTCTTTGACGTTTGACATTGGTTTCTTTTCCTTATGCAACTTTTTGGCGCATTTGGGAGAGGACTCGACACTGATCCTGATGCAACTTCTATCTTTTAACTGGTGCTTGGTTTTTGACCATTCGAGCAATCGAAAAGGTTACATGAAGAGGAGCCAAGTTTCTTACAGAGGATACCAAACCCAGATTGGGACTTCACCCACCAAATTGCGTCAACCAAACTGAGCCCTAGAGAGAGAAAAAACTTTGAAAGGATAGACTCCAATAATTGAGCTACCAAACTTTATTCTACATGTACGTACTTCACCCACCAAAAGAGCATATAAAAAGGGGCATAATTGGGAGTTCAAAACAGCCAGAATTCAAGGTATGATTGCATCATTCTGCAAAAATAATTGTCTTCCGCATGGAAATACATCTTAAAAATAACATTATTGAGAGAGATAGTCGTTTTATTTTTGACCGACTACACGATTGAACATATCGTTGCATCCTATCCAAACATGTCACTAGACTACATGACTCGGATTCTTCTAGTTGCATTTTGACTTTACGCTTGAAAGCGACATGATATCACCACACGTTTCTGCCCTACGCGCTCGTTTCTACGCAAAATCACAAGCAAATCATACTCAACATCATACCACCTTTCCCAACATGAAACAGAGCTAACAGTAGAGCATAATGATGTTACAAATATAAAATAATTAACAACAATGATAAGGCAAGGCACAACACGAGCAAAATTTCTTTCCATGTATTAACTGCAACTCCAAAATCTCACATATGCAACGCCTATCATTTCTAGGCAGCTAATGTTACTTCGGGCAAGGGGTCTTTCAGTTGCAAGTCAAGACCCAGACAGATTAACACTACAAGAGCGAGCTCCCGGGCAATCCTCGAATGCTCACAAGGTAAAAACGGAATGTCTAAACTATCTCTTTTTCTCTCCTTTTTCTATCCATCTTTGCATCCTGTTCCCCACTCAAGGGGAACGCCAAAACTTTAAGAAAGCGAAAGGAAATATAAATTTTTGCCCCCAAGTATCTACAGTTCTACATGGCACAAAATGTCCTGTTTTCCAGGAGGGGTAGGGGCTGAAACTTCAGTTACTGCAGGGCAAGCTTGCATTTGTCGCCGCCGCATAAGGTGAATCTGACGACTGGAGAACCAAGTTAGGATGTACATGATGATGCTTGACTAGAAGAGAAACCCTCTGCTATGGCTGCACTGAGTGTGCGCCACACATCAGTATTTTCCGGTTGGATCAGAAAAAACAACAGCTCTGCTATGCGGTAAGCCATATATCGCGTCAACTGGATAGTGGTGGGAAATCACCATTGTCCTTGAGATGATATGGCTTAGTATTCCTGCAAATTGTGTAGTGTAGGATTATTAAGAACTGTAAATGTTGAAAACACACATAATAAATGAGTGAAGTCACAGTGAATGTGGTAAAACCAGAGAAAAGGAATGCATTTTCAAGCTGAACAGATGTGATTCAAGGTTACACTAACAAAATGGACGATTTCCATATTACAAATTAGTGTTCTAGTGTGGGTTTCACGTGGCCGTATCAATATTTTTTGCTGAAGCTAAAACCTAACACTGACCTTAATTTCTGTTTAAGAAACTAATAATTGTGGTGTGCCTCAATAGTCATTGCTGTAAAATAGTAAAGAAATAGGGATTAGCTACACGTCCCTCTATGAAACAGTTGACGTTATTGCTTTTAATTACTAAAAGGATGCATCTTACTAACCTCATTACATTAGATCTATAACCCGTTCCAGGATTTTGTCCAGGAGAGTTCGATCTCGGGGTTGAAGAAGGTTTAGTGTCAGAAGCAGAATATGGTCTGTTAGCTTGATTTTGGGAAGCACTCCTAACTTCCATGTGCAATGCCCCCAAGGTCCCAAACTCAAGTTTACTGTCATGTGGATGAATAAAGCCCCTTCCATGAATATTATCCTGTATAGAATGGGGTGATGGAGTTGGTATCTTCAACGGAGAGGGAATTCCTTTATCATTTGCAACAGGAACATAAATCGGCAATGGTGGCTGTTGCCTCAATTCCTCAGAACGTGTCATATCTGCAGGCATGTCCACCCTACCATAACGATGATGCTTTTGATAATTATTTCGAGGGAAATAATTCTTTCTTTCCCCTCGTCCAGTGGGTGGTGCCTCCATGCACAAATTCTACAATATCCATCAAGCCAGACAACTCAGATAAAAAACAAGATAGAGCGGCACAAACGGCACAAATACAGTGCCTAGCCTTGAGAAAGTAAAACTGTTCTGTAACAGAAACATAAAACTAACAGGGATATGTTCATGAATATGTATTTACAAGAGATATGGCAGCTCCAGTATCACTTTAATTCAAGCACAGGAGCATTAGTAGATTATTCTTGCAAGCATTTACATGCATGATACATGGAATAAAAAAGCACTTAGATTAATACAAAATTCAGTTTACTCGAAATGCATTTTCAAGTTGTACAAGCAGAATAATGGACAAAAAAAGGGAACATACTGGGTCGGGGAAGTAGGTGACTGCTCCATGAGGTTGCATAGGATCCTCAGTGCGATAAAACGGCTTTAAGAAGAAGTAGCCAGGTGAATAAGGACCAGGGGCCATTCTGTTTGCACTGGGATATCCATAAGCATTTTTTCTGTTATGACCATTCAGTGAGTGTTTGTTCTGATATTGTACAGGTGGTGGGGCAAGCATTGGATAGTAAATTGGATGAACTGGATAGTCTTGATGGCAACTCTGTGAATAGAGGAGATTGTTAAAATTTGTTCTGTAGTCCCCTGTGAGATCTGATAAATTGTCAATGGTGGCACACCGATCACCATCCACCTCTTTGTGCACCTTCGTTGACATCCCATTGCTCACACTAACTAAAGAACTAGTTACAAGATGTGAAGCAGATTTCATTTCCTGGTGCTCACCGCTAGAGCTATGTTCCTCCTGCTTCAAAGACCCATGATTATCTGAAATGTTGATACTACTGAGCTGATAAGATAGATCCTCACATGGATTACTGTGTAAAGGTGGATAGCCCTTGTTGTCTCTTTCAATGTTCAAGTTCACTGCAGTGCCTTGCACATCTGGGCGTACCCTGCCGAGGTTTCTCTTCAGTGTGCTCCTGAAGAACTGATTGACTTCATCCACAATAGAACTGGCAGGAACTTGAAGGATCTTTCCAAGCTTCCGGGCACCAAGATCAAAAGCACTGCGTATTCTGTAAAAGTTACCTGGGCATTCAGTAGTCGAGTTAGGCCCAGGAAATAAAATCAAACTAAGGACTATGTCCATGAAGCGGTTTGTGCACATAAGAAGAAAGTTACGTGTGTTGATCAAAACAAGACCACAAGTGCACACACAACAGACAGCCATTCAACAGCACATTTGCAAGTGAGATTAGTGGAACTGCATGATTAAATGGCAAAGAGTTTCCTTGTACACAAACCTTAAAATGAAATCCGCTAGCCGATAGAAGCCAATTGCATGCAACAGCAAGCAGTGGGAAAAGCAAGACAGTCAAAACAGCACTAGTTGCAGTAAATTAGTTAGTAGTGAACTATAAGAGGAATTGGCTCGGAAAAGGTCAATGAAGGAACAGAAAATTGGGACAAGCACATATTAACCGTAGAACTCTGAACGTGGGAAGCCCATTTCGGCCAGTCATTATGCAAACTAAACTATCTGTGATGCAAGTACATAAATTAGGGGCAAAGAAGTCAAGCAACACTTTTCTTTGAGTGGCGGTGTCAACAATGAAAATATGACATGAATATGAAATCAAAAACAATTTCACATCACAACAAGCAAGTTAACACATCAGCTTTTCCTAAATTCCCTATAGTTGTGACATAGTTAAAAGCATAATCATCCTTTGTACCACCAAAATAAATGATCTAGAGGCAGAAAACAGACCTTTGCTGACACTGCGTCCAAGATTGTTACTCTGCTTCAATGGATCCACTATGTTGAGAAATTTTCGAGGGAACGGGCGTGTATTTCTCTCATTGTTCCTAGGGGGGGCAGTAAACATTTGAGCACATTCTCTTAGAAACTTCTCCCGCTCAAGAAAACAATCATCATGAATGCCTGATGAGTCGGCTGTGCAAGAAAAGCTATGTGATTAGCAATTATAACACAAAACATTCAATCATACACAAAGATCAGGCTGTGTACACTTACTAACTAGCTCAGGTAGGGAAGACAAGGAAATAGGACCATGTAAGCTTATACCCCTATTATCCCAGTCAAACTTGCTATAATAGTCCAGAAACCTATAGAGTACCTGTGGAAGAGCAGATAGTGATGTCACCCTTGTGAGTGTGTGCATCCTAAAGGAGCTTAGAAATGTGACAAACACAATCTTTACAAATGTGGCACACAAAAATTAAGTCAGAACTTACAGCTAATGGACCATCCAAAGACTCATGGAAGAGATGGAAGATATATAGCACTAATGTCTCCAAGGCATAGGTAGAAATTAGACCATGGTGGGCTCCAAGGATGCGGCTTTCATAATAACACCAGGCTTTTATAAGCACTATACTTCTCTTGAAAAGGTGGGTTTTTTCAAATCTTTGATCCACCTACAAAATATGGTGGTTACAAATATGCCTGGTAACGAGCAGACTGATAACAAGGAAGTTTTTTTCCCAGGTCCTACCTCAGAAGGAAGGGAAAGGGAATCATAGATGATAGATCTGCGGTTTCAAGAAAGCAACCAAGTAACTTGTGGCAACTTTGAAATATTACCTGCTCTAGAAAACAAAGCGTATATAGTCCACCAATCTGATTAAATGAGATGTCGACAACAATATTTTGGACAAAGCATTTGACTAGCTTGACCTGACATCAGAAAGGCACATCAGTTGAAACATCCTGATGATAAAATACTAACAATATGCGGCAACATGTACAACAACAAAATTTGTCCATAACCATGACATGAGATAAGACCGCTGATATGATTCTCCATTATCTCTTAATTAGGTTCCATTTGTTAGGCAAGTTAGGCCCAGGAACGAGATTAGTTGTGTAAGTTGACTATATAGTCTACTCTGGCCAATAGTATGAATAAAGCATGCAAAGATTAATTTAGTATCTCATCCCAGTTCTATCCTCGTTCCCGCTACCCAATCAGGGGGCTATTTGGCATCACGGCTAGTCAACCCAGAAGACCATCTCCCACAGCTACCCGCTCCAGGTCAATCCACCGCCAAGCATCCCACCACACGACATGATCACAGTAAACAATTCCTTTTTATCAAATATGAATGATATATAAGATAATGACATTCTCATTGGTTTCATATGAAAAGATGAATACTTCTGTTGTTCTTCCCCCAATTTATGGTAGGACAAGAATGATATCAACAGTTTGGTTAAATCACAGGAATGTCATTACCCAGCCTTATATAACATACTTAAAAATGAGCATTCATAAGAAGATGGCAGCTACTATGTGAATAGACAATTAGTACCCCAAAAAAAAACTAAAACAGAGAGCAATTCGAAGGCGCACCTCAGCATTTATATACTGGACATCTTTGATTTCAAATTCAGCATCTTCGCGCCGCTCTTCTGATTCCAGAATGGCACGTACCTCATTTGCCAGGCTTTCATCAGAACATGTATAACCGAAAGCAGCCAAGTCAATATCTCCATCAGGAAGATATGTTTTCAGTGGAACGGATCCAAATGGAAAGACCTGGTTTGAAAAAGGGAAAAAAGGTTAATTTTGTACTTCTATAGGCTGTCGAATTATTCAAGATAACCATTAAAAAAATATCAATCTCAGTACAGGAATAAAAGCACAAGCAATAATTCTTTTCCAACTTTGGTACACAATTACTCCCTCCGTCCGAAAATACTTGTCATCAAAATGGATAGAAAGAGATGTATCTAGAACTAAAATACGTCTAGATACATCCCCTTTTATCCATTTTGATGACAAGTATTTCCGGACGGAGGGAGTACAAACAAAAAAAATGTGATTTCATGGTTTTTCTCTAATGCCATCTCCAGAAGTGACGGTATTATTACTTTTTCAACATGTGAAATAGTATGAAGTGTAAAGCATATTGAGCATACCAAGTAAAGTGCCATCACATTTCACTGATTTCCATGCAGAACTTCAATTATCCCTACGCGCCAAGTAGACTATTTATAGCAAATTCTAACTACATTAGCCAGATATCCAGGGAAAAATGATCCAAGACACCTAACTAACTAATTGTGTAACAAACATGTACATAACCCTTCCTCGGATACAACTAACTATATGCAGAAACATGGTTTTATTGCACGCACAAATATAGTAAGATAAGGGCATTTATCCAAAAGGATCATACTAACACGAACAAGATATGGAGGCCCAAAATGGTCACTAAGTTAAGTTATACCCAATCCTCAGACCCAAGACTGACAAGTCATTGATCAATCCGCACTTGTCGTAAATAGATAGTAAAGCAATATGATGAGGGAACTCGAGTGCATGCCCGACAAGGGGCAATGAAACATTCATGGCCAATAAAAACTCAGACATATAAATAATGTCAGGATTCCAAATATAGCAACAAGTATATCTCTTTGATGGCATTGGCAGCGCTAGCACGATCACACTGGAGCCAGAGTACACCTAAAACGAAACTGCAAGCATGGTAACCATGAAATGAGTAGTAGCAATATGCGCCACAGGTTATCCTGGCAACAATTCCATGACCTAAAGGATAAATCAGAACTGTGAGGAATCCTCCTAAAGGGCTCCCAGGCATATAACAGGGATGATCTCAAAGTTGTCACGCTGCGAATAGATTCGCAACTACACACCTGCGCGCCTTGCACATGTCCGTCATGCGCAAAGCAAAGGAATTGTGCAGTTTGTCGTGCAACGGGACAGTAAGGAAAGCATATCGAGTAAAAATTGGAGCATGCCGGAAATGGAGTAACTGGTACCGAGCAGCCGACGGAACACTTGACGAGGCGTTGGATGTAGTCGACAACGGCCGCACGGCGCCCCTCCGAGGCGACGGTTGGCTGGATCCGGCACATGACACCGAGCGCGGCGGCCTCGAAAGGCGCCCATGCGTCCGGGGGGATAGAGGAGGGGTCCGGGTTCGCCAGCGCATGCTCGAGCTCGGGCACGAGCGCCACCGAGCACTCGTCGATGTCGACCATGGACGCTGGAAGCCCCCCGCACCCACGACTTCGCCGGAGGCGCGGAGCGAGCGCCGCTGGAGAAGAAGACGGAAGCTTGGGGCGACGAGGGAGAACCGCTGGAGACGGCGAGGGAAGGACAGCACCGACAAGCAACTTAAAGTGGATGCTAGGGTTCGACAGAGGTGATCGTCGACGAGGGTGCAGTCGCGATCTGCGCGCCGCCGGCGAGGGGAGGGGATAGGGAGAACCGGGGTAGAGGGAAAACAAAATTAGGGATTTCTATATCATTTTTATATGTGAAGGAAAACAAAGGTCAGCATTTTTTTTCCTCCCTCCCTGCCTCCTCACACCTCTTCCCTCAGGATGTCCTCTTCCCCCCTCTTCTTTGGGTGTGTGTGCTTTGAGCTCTCATTGCATCATCCAAAGACCTTGTTGAGATTTAGTGTAGGGTTTATGGCACAACCTTCCAAGGGCACGAACCGAAGCCTCGCTCTTTCAAATCTTTATTGCGTGCGAAGCCTTGCCCTATGTTGGTATTATCCCTGGTGATTGTGTGGCGATGGGGCAATGTCAAGGAAGTGGCGAGGGCGGTGATCGGTAACGGCAAGGGCAGGTGGATGAATGAAGGAATCTTTCCATATGGAACCGACGATACACGCTACATGATTCAATGTCTACAAGGTAGGGAAGAGGGGGAGGGAAAAATCGGGTCTTATAAAAGTACTAGGTACTAAAGGGGAGAGAGTAGTGTTCAAGAAAAGGGGAGAGAGTAAAAAGAAGGTGCGAAATAGGTAACCGCTCACATGTCTCGCGACCTGATGGAACTAGATGCAACGAAGAGCATGCTCGCTTTTCTCTGCTAGCCATCATCGGACCACCATCATGCTAGCCAAGGTGAGTGAAATCGTAGTGGTGTGACTGAGCAGCAGCGCAACGAAGAAAAGAGCACATCCACAAGAGAGCAGCAGCTGAAGGGGAAAGAAGAAGTGAGGAGGCAAGAGCGTAAACTCTCCCCCTCTCGTCCATTCCCATTTATAGGCCGACAAGAGGCGATACGGCAGTAGCCAATCCCTGTCACGTGGCAGGCAAATCCCCTCGTATCCCAGTATTGCCCATGAGAATTGAAGGGACCACCATTATTGTCCGCGAGAATCGAGGCACCCGCCTTCGGGCGATGGGATGTGGCCTAGGTGGGCCTATGCCCACTCCTACATGTCACTTTGACCAGCAGATCAGGTCTGACACGCAGTCTGACTTGACTAGCTGAAGAGACCGGTCTGGTCTGACTGACAAGACTGGAATAGCGAATTTCACAAGTGTTGCACGAAAATTTGGCTCGTGAAGGCATGTTGTGCGGGGAATTTCTCTTTGCTTGGATCGGCTATTTTCATCAACAATTCAAGACCGAAATGGTCCATCTGACTTCAGAAACAGCACGGCCATAGGAGGCCGGTGACGAACAGTTGTTGTTAAGGGATCTTTGAAGAACCAGTTTCAACCTTGGCGGGCGAAAAGACGATATTGCAATTTGGTACAAGTCCGGATGCTGCCAAGCTTGAAGATCAGTCCAGGGACTACTGGCGATGTTGCTGAAAGTGCAGAAAAACGCAGATCCCTCAGTTGGGTAGCGAGCGTAACCGAGGAGGCTGCGGCGACCCTAGAGGATATTAAAGCCCTCCTTGCCACAAATCCCATCTTGGCAGCACGGGGCATATGTGAGCCGATGATATTGTACATCTCGGCCACACTGGTGGTCAGCGCAGTACTCGTGGTCGAACGAGAAATGGAGGGTCACAAGTTCCAAGTCAAAAAGCCCGTTTATTACGTCTTTGAGGTCTTAACCCCGTGCAAGACATGCTACCGTCACTATCAAAAGATAGCCTACACCGTCTTTATGGCGTCAACAAAACTTTGGCACTACTTCCAAGAATGCTCCGTAACCGTGGCATCCAACTGAAGGAAATATGCCCTAGAGGCAATAATAAAGTTATTATTTATTTCCTCATATCATGATAAGTGTTTATTATTCATGCTAGAATTGTATTAACCGGAAACATAATACATGTGTGAATACATAGACAAACATAGTGTCACTAGTATGCCTCTACTTGACTAGCTCGTTGATCAAAGATGGTTGAGTTTCCTAGCCATAGACATGAGTTGTCATTTGATTAACGGGATCACATCATTAGGATAATGATGTGATTGACTTGACCCATTTCGTTGGCTTAGCACTTGATTGTTTAGTTTACTGCTATTGCTTTCTCCATAACTTATACATGTTCCTATGACTATGAGATTATGCAACTCCCGAATACCGGAGGAACACTTTGTGTGCTACCAAACGTCATAACGTAACTGGGTGATTATAAAGATGCTCTACAGGTGTCTCCGATGGTGTTCGTTGAGTTGGCATAGATCGAGAATAGGATTTTTCACTCCAATTGTCGGAGAGGTATCTCTGGGCCCTCTCGGTAATGCACATCACTATAAGCCTTGCAAGCAATGTGACTAATCAGTTAGTTACGGGATGATGCACTACAGAACGAGTAAAGAGACTTGCCGATAATGAGATTGAGCTAGGTATTGAGATACCGACGATCGAATCTCGGGCAAGTAACATATCGATGACAAAGGGAACAACGTATGCTGTTATGCGGTTTGACCGATAAAGATCTTCGTAGAATATGTGGGAACCAATATGAGCATCCAAGTTCCGCTATTGGTTATTGACCGGAGACGTGTCTCGGTCATGTCTACATAGTTCTCGAACCCGTAGGGTCCGCACGCTTAAAGTTCGGTGACGATCCGTATTATGAGTTTTTGTGTTTTGATGTACCGAAGGTAGTTCGGAGTACCAGATGTGATCACGGACATGACGAGGAGTCTCGAAATGGTCGACACATAAAGATCGATATATTGGACGACTATGTTTGGACACCGGAAGTGTTTCGCGTAGTTTCGGACATATACCGGAGTACCGGGGGGTTACGGGAACCCCCCGGGGAGTATATTGGGCCTAATGGGCCTTAGTGGAGAAGAGGAGGGGCGGCCAGGGCAGGCCGCACGCCCCCTCCCCCTCTAGTCTGAATTGGACAAGGAGGGGGGCGGCGCCCCCCTTTCCTTCCTCCTCTCTCCTTCCCTTCCCCCTTCTACTCCTACTAGGAAAGGAGGAGTCCTACTCCCGGTGGGAGTAGGACTCCCCCCTTGGCGCGCCCTCCTCCTGGCCGGCCGCCTCCCCCCTAGCTCCTTTATATACAGGGGCAGGGGCACCCCAAAGACACAATAATTGATCTGTTGATCTCTTAGCCGTGTGCGGTGCCCCCCTCCACCATAATCCACCTCGGTCATATCGTAGCGGTGCTTAGGCGAAGCCCTGCGTCGGTAGCATCATCATCACCGTCACCACGCTGTCGTGCTGACGAAGCTCTTCCCGGAAGCTCTACTGGATCGTGAGTTCGCGGGACGCCACCGAGCTGAACGTGTGCTGAACGCGGAGGTGCCGTACGTTCGGTGTTGAGGATCGGTCGATCCTAAAGACGTACGACTACATCAACCACGTTGTTATAACGCTTCCGCTTACGGTCTACGAGGGTACGTAGACGACACTCTCCCCTCTCGTTGCTATGCATCACCATGATCTTGCGTCTGCGTAGGAAAATTTTGAAATTACTACGTTCCCCAATAGTGGTATCAGAGCCATGTTTATGCGTAGATGTTATATGCACGAGTAGAACACAAGTGAGTTGTCGGTGATACAAGTCATACTGCTTACCAGCATGTCATACTTTGGTTCGGCGGTATTGTTGGATGAAGCGACCCGGACCGACTGTTGGAAATATGCCCTAGAGGCAATAATAAAATGGTTATTATTGTATTCCCTTGTTCATGATAATTGTCTATTGTTCATGCTATAATTGTATTAGGAAACGTAATACATGTGTGAATACATAGACCACAACATGTCCCGAGTGAGCCTCTAGTTGACTGGCTCGTTGATCAATATATGGTTATGGTTTCCTAACCATGGACATTGGATGTCATTGATAACGGGATCACATCATTAGGAGAATGATGTGATGGACAAGACCCAATCCTAAGCATAGCACAAGATTGTGTAGTTCGTTTGCTAGAGCTTTTCTAATGTCAAGTATCATTTCCTTAGACCATGAGATTGTGCAACTCCCGGATACCATAGGAGTGTTTTGGGTGTATCAAACGTCACAACGTAACTGGGTGGCTATAAAGGTGCACTACAGATATCTCCGAAAGTGTCTGTTGGGTTGGCTCGAATCGAGACTGGGTTTTGTCACTCCGTATGACGGAGAGGTATCTCTGGGCCCACTCGGTAATGCATCATCATAATGAGCTCAATGTGACTAAGGAGTTAGCCACGGGATCATGCTTTACGGAACAAGTAAAGAGACTTGCCGGTAACGAGATTGAACGAGGTATGGGGATACCGACGATCGAATCTCGGGCAAGTAACATACCGATAGACAAAGGGAATTGAATACGGGATTGATTGAATCCCCGACATCATGGTTCATCTGATGAGATCATCGTGGAACATGTGGGAGCCAAAATGGGTATCCAGATCCCGCTGTTGGTTATTGGCCGGAGAACGTCTCGGTCATGTCTGCATGGTTCCCGAGCCCGTAGGGTCTACACACTTAAGGTTCGGTGACGCTAGAGTTATTATGGGAAATAGTATGTGGTTACCGAAGGTTGTTCGTAGTCCCGGATGAGATCCCGGACATGACGAGGAGCTCCGGAATGGTCCGAAGGTGCAGATCGGTATATTGGACGAAGGGTATTGGAGTCCGGAATTGTTCCGGGGGTACCAGGTGATGACCAGCGTGTCCGAAAGGGGTTTCGGAGGCCCCGACAAGCGTTGGGGGGCCTTATGGGCCAAGGGGAGGGGGCACATCAGCCCACTAAGGGGCTGAGCGCCCCTCCCACCCCATCTCACGTAACCTGGAGAGGTGGGGGCGCCACCCCTAGGGCAGCCGCCCCTCCCGGCTTGGGGGGCAAGTTTCCTAGGGGGTGGGGGCGCCCAAACCCATCTAGGGTTTCCCCTGGCCGCCGCCCCCTCCTCTAGATCCATCTAGAGGGGCCGGCCCCCTCTCCCCTTCCCCCTATGTATAGTGAGGGTGTGGGAGGGCAGCCACACCCCTTCCTTGGCGCAGCCCCTCCCTCCTCATACTTCTCCTCCTCCGTAGTGCTTGGCGAAGCTCTACTGGAGAACCACGAGCTCCACCATCACCACGCCGTCGTGCTGTCGGAGTTCTCCCTCAACTTCTCCTCTCCCCTTGCTGGATCAAGAAGGAGGAGACGTCCCCGGGCTATACGTGTGTTGAATGCGGAGGCGCCGTCCGTTCGGCGCTAGATCGGATCTTCTGTGATTTGAATCGCCGCGAGTACGACTCCATCAACCGCGTTCTTGTAACGCTTCCGCTTAGCGATCTTCAAGGGTATGAAGATGCACTCCCTCTCTCTCTCTCGTTGCTTGTATCTCCTAGATTGATCTTGGTGACACGTAGGAAAATTTTGAATTATTGCTACGTGACCCAACAGTGGCATCATGAGCTAGGTCTATGCGTAGATTCTATGCACGAGTAGAACACAAAGTAGTTGTGGGCGATGATTTGTTCAATTTTCTTACCGTTACTAGTCTTATCTTGATTCGGCGGCATTGTGCGATGAAGCGGCCCGGACCGACCTTACACGTACTCTTACGTGAGACAGGTTCCACCGACTGACATGCACTTGTTGCATAAGGTGGCTAGCGGGTGACAGTCTCTCCCACTTTAGTCGGATCGGATTCGATGAAAAGGGTCCTTATGAAGGGTAAATAGCAATTGGCATATCACCGTTGTGGCTTTTGCGTAGGTAAGAAACGTTCTTGCTAGAAACCCTTAGCAGCCACGTAAAACATGCAACAACAATTAGAGGACGTCTAACTTGTTTTTGTAGGGTATGCTATGTGATGTGATATGGCCAAAAGAATGTGATGAATGATATATGTGATGTATGAGATTGATCATGTTCTTGTAATAGGAATCACGACTTGCATGTCGATGAGTATGAAAACCGGCAGGAGCCATAGGAGTTGTCTTAATTTATTGTATGACTTGCGTGTCATTGAGAACGCCATGTAATTACTTTACTTTATTGCTAACCGTTAGCCATAGTAGTAGAAGTAATAGTTGGCGAGACAACTTCATGAAGACAAGATGATGGGGATCATGATGATGGAGATCATGGTGTGCCGGTGACGAAGGTGATCATGCCGCGCCTCAAAGATGAAGATCAAAGGCGCAAAATGATATTGGCCATATCATGTCACTTTATGATTTGGATGTGATGTTTGTCATGTTTACATCTTATTTGCTTAGAACAACGGTAGCATAAATAAGATGACCCCTCACTAAAATTTCAAGAAAGTGTTCCCCCTAACTGTGCACCGTTGCGAAAGTTCGTTGTTTCAAAGCACCACGTGATGATCGGGTGTGATAGATTCTAACGTTCACATACAACGGGTGTAAGCCATATTTACACACGTGAAACACTTAGGTTGACTTGACGAGCCTAGCATGTACATACATGGCCTCGGAACACAAGAGACCGAAAGGTCGAACATGAGTCGTATAGTAGATACGATCAACATGAAGATGTTCACCGATGACTACTAGTCCGTCTCATGTGATGATCGGACACGGCCTAGTTGACTCGGATCATGTATCACTTAGATGACTAGAGGGATGTCTATCTAAGTGGGAGTTCATTAAATAATCAGATGAACTTAATTATCATGAACATAGTCAAAAGGTCTTTGCAAATTATGTCGTAGCTTACGCTTTAGTTCTACTGTTTAAGATATGTTCCTAGAGAAAATTTAGTTGAAAGTTGATAGTAGCAATTATGCGGACTGGATCCGTAAACTGAGGATTGTCCTCATTGCTGCGCAGAAGGATTATGTCCTTAATGCACCGCTCAGTGTGCTGAACCTCGAGCGTTGTCTGTGGATGTTGCGAACATCTGACATACACGTTTTGATGACTACGTGATAGTTCAGTGTGTAATGTTAAACGGTTTAGAGTTGAGGCACCGAAGACATTTTGAAACGTCGCGGAACATATGAGATGTTCCAAGAGCTGAAATTGGGATTTCAGGCTCGTGCCCACGTCAAGAGGTGTGAGACCTCCGACAAGTTTCTTAAGCCTGCAAACTAAGGGGGAAAAGCTCAATCGTTGAGCATGTGCTCAGATTGTCTGAGTACTACAATCGCTTGAATCGAGTGGGAGTTGTCTTCCAGATGAGATAGTGATGGTTCTCCAAAGTCACTGCCACCAAGCTACTAGAGCTTCGTGATGAACTATAACATATCAGTGATAGATATGATTATCCTTGAGCTATTCGCGATGTTTGACACCGCAAAAGTAGAAATCAAGTAGGATCATCAATTGTTGATGGTTAGTAAAACCACTAGTTTCAAGAAGGGCAAGGGCAAGAAGGGATACTTCATGAAATGGCAAATCAGTTGCTGCTCTAGTGAAGAAACCCAAGGTTGAACCCAAACCCGAGACTAAGTGCTTCTGAAATGAGGGGAACGGTCACTGAAGCAGAACTACCCTAGATACTTCATAGATGAGAAGGCTGGCAAGGTCGACAGAAGTATATTGGATATACATTATATTAATGTGTACTTTACTAGTACTCCTAGTAGCACCAGGGTATTAGATACCGGTTCTGTTGCTAAGTGTTAGTAACTCGAAGTAAAAGCTGCGGAATAAACGGAGACTAGCTAAAGGTGAGATGACGATATGTGTTGGAAGTGTTTCCAAGGTTGATGTGATCAAGCATCGCATGCTCCCTCTACCATCAAGATTGGTGTTAAACCTAAATAATAATTATTTGGTGTTTGCGTTGAGCATAGACATGATTGGATTATGTTTATCGCAATACGGTTATTCATTTAAGGAGAATAATGGTTACTCTGTTTATTTGAATAATACCTTCAATGGTCTTGCACCTAAAATGAATGGTTCATTGATTCTCGATCGTAGTGATACACATGTTCATGCCAAAAGATATAAGATAGTAATACCACATACTTGTGGCACTGCCATTTGAGTCATATTAGTATAAAACGAATGAAGAAGCTCCATGTTGATGGATCTTTGGACTCACTCGGTTTTGAAAAGATTGAGACATGCGAACAATGTCTATTGGTATATATGCATGAAGAAACTCCATGCAGATGGATCGTTTGGACTCACTTGATTTTGAATCACTTGAGACATGCAAATCATACCACATGGGCAAGATGACTGAAAGGCCTCGTTTTCAGTGAGATGGAACAAAAGAGCAACTTGTTGGAAGTAGTACATTTGATGTGTGCAATCCAATGAGTGCTGAGGCACGCAGTGAATATCGTTATGCTCTTACTTCACAGATGATTTGAGTAGATTCTAAGTATATTTACTTGATGAAACACAAGTCTGAAATATTGAAAGGTTCAAGTAATTTCAGAGTGAAGTTGAAGATCATCGTGACAAGAGGATAAAATGTCTATGATATGATCATAGAGATAAATATCTGAGTTACGAGTTTGGTACACAATTAAGACATTGTGGAAATTGTTTCACGACTAATACCGCCTGGAACACCATAGTGTGATGGTGTGTCCGAACATCATAGCTGCACCCTATTGGATATGGTGCATACCATGATGTCTCTTATCGAATTACCACTATCGTTTATGGGTTAGGCATTAGAGACAACCGCATTCACTTTAAATAGGGCACCACGTAATTCCATTAAGATGACACCGTACGAACTATGGTTTAGAGAAACCTAAGTTGTCGTTTCTTAAAAGTTTGGGGCTGCGACGCTTATCTGAAAAGTTTTTTTTTGCCTGATAAGCTCGAACCCAAAGCGGATAAATGCATCTTCATAGGACACCCAAAACAGTTGGGTATACCTCCTATTTCAGATCCGGAAGCAAAAGTGATTGTTTTTAGAAACGGGTCCTTTCTCGAGGAAAAGTTTCTCTCGAAAGAATTGAGTGGGAGGATGGTGGAGACTTGATGAGGTTATTGAACCGTCACTTCAACTAGTGTGTAGCAGGGCACAGGAAGTTGTTCCTGTGGCGCCTACACCACTTGAAGTGGAAGCTGATGATAGTGATCAAGAAACTTCAGATCAAGTCACTACCAAACCTCGTAGGTCGACAAGGATGCGTACTACTTCATAGTGGTACGGTAATCCTGTCTTGGAAGTCATGTTGATAGACAACAATGAACCTACGAGCTATGGAGAAGCGATGGCGGGCCCGGATTCCGACGAATGGCTCGAGGCCATAAAATCCGAGAGGATCCATGTATGAAAACAAAGTATAGACTTTGGAAGAACTACTTGATGGTCGTAAGGCTGTTGGGTACAGATGGATTTTAAAAGGGAAGACGGACAATGATGGTAAGTATCACCATTAAGAAAGCTCGACTTGTCGTTAAGATGTTTTCCGACAAGTTCAAGGAGTTGACTTTGATGAGACTTTCTCACTCGTAGCGATGCTAAGAGTCTGTTGGAATTATATTAGCAGTTACTGCATTATTTATGAAATCTTGCAGATAGGATGTCAAAACATTGTTTCCTCGACGATTTTCTTGAGGAAAGGTTGTATGTGATACAACAGAAGGTTTTGTCAATCCTGAAAGATGCTAACAAGTATGCAAAGCTCCAGCAATCCTTCTAAGGACTGGAGTAAGCATCTCGGAGTTGGAATATATGCTTTGATGAGATGATCAAAGATTTTGGGTTTATACAAAGTTTATGAGAAACTTGTATTTCCAAAGAAGTGAGTGGGAGCACTATAGAATTTCTGATGAGTATATGTTGTTAACATATTGTTGATCAGACATGATGTAGAATTTCTGGAAAGCATAAAGGGTTATTTGAAAAGTGTTTTTCAATGGAAAACCTGGATTAAGCTACTTGAACATTGAGCATCAAGATCTATAAGGATAGATCAAAAACGCTTAATAGTACTTTCAAATGAACACATACCGTGACAAGATTTTGAAGGAGTTCAAAATAGGTCGGCAAAGAAGGAGTTCTTGGCTGTGTTATAAGGTGTGAGTATTGAGTAAGACTCAAGACCTGACCACGGCAGAAGAGAGAGAAAGGACGAAGGTCGTCCCCTATGCTTTAGACGTAGGCTCTACAGTATGCTATGATGTGTACCGCACCTGAAGTGTGCCTTGCCATGAGTCAGTCAAGGGGTACAAGAGTGATCCAGGAATGGATCACAGGACAGCGGTCAAATTTATCCTTAGTAACTAGTGGACTGAGGAATTTTCTCGATTATGGAGGTGGTAAAAGAGTTCGTCATAAAGGGTTACGTCGATGCAAACTTTGACACTAATCTGGATGACTCTGAGTAGTAAACCGGATTCATATAGTAGAGCAGTTATTTGGAATAACTTCAAATATCACGTGGTAGCTGCATTTGCAAGATGACATAGAGATTTGTAAAGCACACACGGATCTGAAAGGTTCAGACCCGTTGACTAATAACCTCTCTCACAAGCGAGATATGATCAAACACCATGGGTGTTGTATTCATTACAATCACATAGTGATGTGAACTACATTATTGACTCTAGTGCAAGTGGGAGACTGTTGGAAATATGCCCTAGAGGCAATAATAAAATGGTTATTGTTCTATTTCCTTGTTCATGATAATTGTCTATTGTTCATGCTATAATTGTATTAACTGGAAACGTAATACATGTGTGAATACATAGACCACAACATGTCCCTAGTGAGCCTCTAGTTGACTGGCTCATTGATCAATAGATGCTTATGGTTTCCTAACCATGGACATTGGATGTCATTGATAATGGGATCACATCATTAGGAGAATGATGTGATGGACAAGACCCAATCCTAAGCATAGCACAAGATCGTGTAGTTCGTTTGCTAGAGCTTTTCTAATGTCAAGTATCATTTCCTTAGACCGTGAGATTGTGCAACTCCCGGATACCGTAGGAGTGCTTTGGGTGTATCAAAAGTCACAACGTAACTGGGTGGCTATAAAGGTGCACTACATGTATCTCCGAAAGTGTCTGTTGGGTTGGCTCGAATCGAGATAGGGATTTGTCACTCCGTATGATGGAGAGGTATCTCTGGGCCCACTCGGTAATGCATCATCATAATGAGCTCAATGTGACTAAGGAGTTAGCCATGGGATCATGCGTTACGGAACGAGTAAAGAGACTTGCCGGTAATGAGATTGAACGAGGTATGGGGATACCGACGATCGAATCTCGGGCAAGTAACATACCGATAGACAAAGGGAATTGAATACGGGATTGATTGAATCCCCGACATCGTGGTTCATCCGATGAGATCATCGTGGAACATGTGGGAGCCAATATGGGTATCCAGATCCCGCTGTTGGTTATTGGCCGGAGAACGTCTCGGTCATGTCTGCATGGTTCCCGAACCCGTAGGGTCTACACACTTAAGGTTCGGTGACGCTAGAGTTGTTATGGGAAATAGTATGTGGTTACCGAAGGTTGTTCGGAGTCCCGGATGAGATCCCGGACATGACGAGGAGCTCCGGAATGGTCCGGAGGTGAAGATCGGTATATTGGACGAAGGGTATTGGAGTCCGGAATTGTTCCGGGGGTACCAGGTGATGACCAGCGTGTCCGAAAGGGGTTTCGGAGGCCCCGACAAGCGTTGGGGGGCCTTATGGGCCAAGGGGAGGGGGCACATCAGCCCACTAAGGGGCTGAGCGCCCCTCCCACCCCATCTCACGTAACCTGGAGAGGTGGGGGCGCCACCCCTAGGGCAGCCGCCCCTCCCGGCTTGGGGGGCAAGTTTCCTAGGGGGTGGGGGCGCCCAAACCCATCTAGGGTTTCCCCTGGCCGCCGCCCCCTCCTCTAGATCCATCTAGAGGGCCCGCCCCCTCTCCCCTTCCCCCTATATATAGTGAGGGGATGGGAGGGCAGCGACACCCCTTCCTTGGCGCAGCCCCTCCCTCCTCATACATCTCCTCCTCCTCCGTAGTGCTTGGCGAAGCCCTGCTGGAGAACCACGAGCTCCACCACCACCACGCCGTCGTGCTGTCGGAGTTCTCCCTCAACTTCTCCTCTCCCCTTGCTGGATCAAGAAGGAGGAGACGTCCCCGGGCTGTACGTGTGTTGAACGCGGAGGCGCCGTCCGTTCGGCGCTAGATCGGATCTTCCGCGATTTGAATCGCCGTGAGTACGACTCCATCAACCGCGTTCTTGTAACGCTTCCGCTTAGCGATCTTCAAGGGTATGAAGATGCACTCCCTCTCTCTCTCGTTTCTAGTATCTCCTAGATTGATCTTGGTGACATGTAGGAAAATTTTGAATTATTGCTACGTTACCCAACACCGACATTACGCGTACGCTTACGCGAGACCGGTTCTACCGACGTGCTTTGCACACAGGTGGCTGGCGGGTGTCAGTTTCTCCAACTTTAGTTGAACCGAGTGTGGCTACGCCCGGTCCTTGAGAAGGTTAAAACATCACTAACTTGACGAACTATCGTTGTGGTTTTGATGCGTAGGTAAGAACGGTTCTTGCTCAGCCCGTAGCAGCCACGTAAAACTTGCAACAACAAAGTAGAGGACGTCTAGCTTGTTTTTGCAGGGCATGTTGTGATGTGATATGGTCAAGACATGATTCTATATTTATTGTATGAGATGATCATGTTTTGTAACGGAGTTATCGGCAACTGGCAGGAGCCATATGGTTGTCGCTTTATTGTATGCAATGCAATCGCCCTGTAATTGCTTTACTTTATCACTAAGCGGTAGCGATAGTTGTAGAAGCAATAGTTGGCGAGACGACAACGATGCTACGATGGAGATCAAGGTGTCGCGCCGGTGACGATGGTGATCATGACGATGCTTTGTAGATGGAGATCAAAGGCACAAGATGATGATGGCCATATGATATCACTTATATTGATTGCATGTGATGTTTATCCTTTATGCATCTTATTCTGCTTTGTTTGACGGTAGCATTATAAGATGATCTCTCACTAAATTTCAAGGTAAAAGTGTTCTCCCTGAGTATGCACCGTTGCCAAAGTTCGTCGTGCCGAGACACCACGTGATGATCGGGTGTGATAAGCTCAACGTTCATCTACAACGGGTGTAAGACAGTTTTGCACACGCAGAATACTCGGGTTAAACTTGACGAGCCTAGCATATGCAGATATGGCCTCGGAACACTTAGACCGAGAGGTCGAGCATGAATCATATAGTAGATATGATCAACATAGTGATGTTCACCATTGAAAACTACTCCATCTCATGTGATGATCGGTTATGGTTTAGTTGATATGGATCACGCGATCACTTAGATGATTAGAGGGATGTCTATCTAAGTGGGAGTTCTTAAGTAATATGATTAATTGAACTTAAATTTATCATGAACTTAGTACCTGATAGTAATTTGCTTGTCTATGTTGTTGTAGATAGATGGCCCGTGCTGTTGTTCCGTTGAATTTTAATGCGTTCCTTGAGAAAGCAAGGTTGAAAGATAATGGTAGCAATTACACGGACTGGGTCCGTAACTTGAGGATTATCCTCATTGCTGCACAGAAGAATTACATCCTGGAAGCACCGCTGGGTGTCAGGCCTGCTGCAGATGCAATTGACGACGTTAAGAACGTCTGGCAGAGCAAAGCTGATGACTACTCGATAGTTCAGTGTGCCATGCTTTACGGCTTAGAACCGGGACTTCAACGACGTTTTGAACGTCATGAAGCATATGAGATGTTCCAGGAGTTGAAGTTAATATTTCAAGCAAATGCCCGGATTGAGAGATATGAAGTCTCCAATAAGGTCTACAGCTGCAAGATGGAGGAGAATAGTTCTGTCAGTGAACATATACTCAAAATGTCTGGGTATAACAATCACTTGATTCAACTGGGAGTTAATCTTCCGGATGATAGTGTCATTTACAAAATTCTTCAATCACTGCCACCAAGCTACAAGAGCTTCGTGATGAACTATAATATGCAAGGGATGGATAAGACAATTCCCGAGCTCTTCGCAATGCTAAAGGCTGCGGAGGTAGAAATCAAGAAGGAGCATCAAGTGTTGATGGTCAACAAGACCACCAGTTTCAAGAAAAAGGGTAAAGGGAAGAAAAAGGGGAACTTCAAGAAGAACGGCAAACAAGTTGCTGCTCAAGAGAAGAAACCCAAGTCTGGACCTAAGCCCGAGACTGAGTGCTTCTACTGCAAACAGACTGGTCACTGGAAGCGGAACTGCCCCAAGTATTTGGCGGATAAGAAGGATGGCAAGGTGAACAAAGGTATATGTGATATACATGTTATTGATGTGTACCTTACTAGAGCTCGCAGTAGCACCTGGGTATTTGATACTGGTTCTGTTGCTAATATTTGCAACTCGAAACAGGGACTACGGATTAAGCGAAGACTGGCTAAGGACGAGGTAACGATGCGCGTGGGAAATGGTTCCAAAGTCGATGTGATCGCCGTCGGCACGCTACCTCTACATCTACCTTCGGGATTAGTTTTAGACCTGAATAATTGTTATTTGGTGACAGCGTTAAGCATGAACATTATATCTGGATCTTATTTGATGCGAGACGGTTATTCATTTAAATCTGAGAATAATGGTTGTTCTATTTATATGAGTAATACCTTTTATGGTCATGCACCCTTGAAGAGTGGTCTATTTGTGTTGAATCTCGATAGTAGTGTGCTACGTCTTGAGCTTGCGTTGGTTTTCCTTGAAGAGGAAAGGGTGATGCAGCAATAGTAGCGTAAGTAGTTCCCTCAGTTTTTGAGAACCAAGGTATCAATCCAGTAGGAGGCTCCTCAAAAGTCCCACGCACCTACACAAACAAACAAGAACTCGCAACCAACGCAATAAAGGGGTTGTCAATCCCTTCACGGCCACTTGCGGAAGTGAGATCTGATAGAGATAATATGATAAGATACATATTTTTTTGGTATTTTATGATATAGATTGGAAAAGTAAAGATGCAAATAAAAGTAGATTGAAAGCTTATATGATAAAAGATAGACCCGGGGGCCATAGGTTTCACTAGTGGCTTCTCTCAAGATAGCATAAGTATTACGGTGGGTGAACAAATTACTGTCGAGCAATTGATAGAAAAGCGAATAATTATGAGATTATCTAGGCATGATCATGTATATAGGCATCACGTCCGTGACAAGTAGACCGACTCCTGCCTGCATCTACTACTATTACTCCACACATCGACCGCTATCCAGCATGCATCTAGAGTATTAAGTTCATAAAGAACAGAGTAACGCATTAAGAAAGATGACATGATGTAGAGGGATAAACTCATGCAATATGATATAAACCCCATCTTTTTATCCTCGATGGCAACAATACAATACGTGCCTTGCTGCCCCTACTGTCACTAGGAAAGGACACCGCAAGATTGAACCCAAAGCTAAGCACTTCTCCCATTGCAAGAAAGATCAATCTAGTAGGCCAAACCAAAATGATAATTCGAAGAGACTTGCAAAGATAACTTAATCACACATAAAAGAATTCAGAGGAGATTCAAATATTTCTCATAGATAAACTTGATCATAAACCCACAATTCATCGGATCTCGACAAACACACCGCAAAAAGAGTTACATCGAATAGATCTCCAAGAAGATCGAGGAGAACTTTGTATTGAGATTCAAAGAGAGAGAAGAAGCCATCTAGCTAATAACTATGGACCCGAAGGTCTGTGGTAAACTACTCACAACTCATTGTAAGGGCTATGGTGTTGATGTAGAAGCCCTCCGTGATCGATCCCCCCTCCGGCAGAGCGCCGGTGAAGGCTCCATGATGGGATCTCACGGATACAGAAGGTTACGGCGGTGCAAATAGTTTTTCGTGGTCGCTTCTGATGTTTTCGGGGTACATGGGTATATATAGGAGGAAGAAGTAGGTCGGTGGACGCTCGAGGGGCCCACGAGACAGGGGGGCGCGCCCAGTAGGGGGGCGCGCCCTCCACCCTCGTGGCCGCCTCATTTGTTTCTTGACTTCCAATCCAAGTCCTCTGGATCACGTTTGTTCCAAAAAGATCGCTCCCGAAGGTTTCATTCCATTTGGACTCCGTTTGATATTCCTTTTCTTTGAAACACTGAAATAGGCAAAAAAACAGCAATTCGGGCTGGGCCTCCGGTTAGTAGGTTAGTCCCAAAAATGATATAAAAGTGTAAAGTGAAGCCCGTAAACATCCAAAACAAGTAATATAATAGCATGGAACAAGAAAAAACTATAGATACGTTGGAGACGTATCAAGCATCCCCAAGCTTAATTCTTGCTCGTCCTCGAGTAGGTAAATGATAAAAACATAATTTTTGATGTGGAATGCTACCTAGCATAATTCTCAATGTAGTTTTCTTTATTGTGGCATGAATGTTCAGATCCAAATGATTCAAAATAAAAGTTCATATTGATACAAGAAATAGTAATACTTCAAGCATACTAATAAAGCAATCATGTCTTCTCAAAATAACATGGCTAAAGAAAGTTATCCCTACAAAATCATATAGTCTGGCTATGCTCTATCTTCATCACACAAAGTATTTAATCATGCACAACCCCGATGACAAGCCAAGCAATTGTTTCATACTTTAGTAATCTCAATCTTTTTCAACTTTCACGCAATACATGAGCGTGAGCCATGGACATAGCACTATATATGGAATAGAATGGTGGTTGTGGAGAAGACAAAAAAGGAGAAGACAGTCTCACATCAACTAGGCGTATCAACGAGCTATGGAGATGACCATTAATAGATATCAATGTGAGTGAGTAGGGATTGCCATGCAACGGATGCACTAGAGCGATAAATGTATGAAAGCTCAACAAAAGAAACTAAGTGGGTGTGCATCCAACTTGCTTGCTCACGAAGACCTAGGGCATTTTGAGGAAGCCCATCATTGGAATATACAAGCCAAGTTCTATAATGAAAAATTCCCACTAGTATATGAAAGTGATAACATAGGAGACTCTCTATCATGAAGATCAAGGTGCTACTTTGAAGCACAAGTGTGGTAAAAAGGATAGTAGCATTATCCCTCCTCTCTTTTCTCTCATTATTTTTTTTCTTCTTTTTTTTTATTTTCTCTTTTTTTTTCTCTTTTTTTTCTCTCTCTCTTTTTTGGTGGGCTTCTTTGGCCTCTTTTATTTTTATAAAGTCCGAAGTCTCATCCCGACTTGTGGGGGAATAATAGTCTTCATCATCCTTTCCTCACTTGGGACAATGCTCTAATAATGAAGATCATCACACTTTTATCGATTTACAACTCAAGAATTACAACAATACTTAGAACAAAATATGACTCTATGTGAGTGCCTCCGGTAGTGTACCGGGATATGCAATGAACCAAGAGTGACATGTATGAAAATTATGAAGATGGCTTTGCCACAGATACGATGTCAACTACATGATCATGCAAAGAGCAATATGACAATGATGATGCGTGTCATAATAAACGGAACGGTGGAAGGTCGCATGGCAATATATCTCGGAATGGCTATGGAAATGCCATAATAGGTAGGTATGGTGGCTGTTTTGAGGAAGATATATGGTTGGTGTATGATACCGACGAAAGTTGCGCGGCACAAGAGAGGCTAGCAATGGTGGAAGGGTGGAAGTGCGTATAATCCATGGACTCAACATTAGTCATAAAGAACTCATAGACTTATTGCAAAAATCTACAAGTCTTTGAAAACAAAGTACTACGCGCATGCTCCTAGGGGGATAGATTGGTAGGAAAAGACCATCGCTCGTCCCCGACCGCCACTCATAAGGAAGACCATCAATAAATAAATTATGCCCCGACTTCATCACAAAGCGGTTCACCATACGTGCATGCTACGGGAATCACAAACTTCAACACAAGTATTCTTTAAATTCACAATTACCCAACTAGCATGACTCTAATATCACCACCTCTATATCTCAAAACAATTATCAAGAATCAAATTGATCATAGCATCCAATTCACTTTCTATGATAGTTTTTATTATACTCAGCATGGATGCCCATCATTCTAGAACCAATTTTATAACCATAGCAAATACCATGCTGTTCTAAAAGACTCAAAATAATATAAGTGAAGCATGAGATATTAACAATTTCTACAAAATTAAGCCACCGCCGTGCTCTAAAAGATATAAGTGAAGCACTAGAGCAAAACTATCTAGCTCAAAAGATATAAGTGAAGCACATAGAGTATCTTAATAAATTCCAATCAAGTGGGTTTCTCCCAAAAGGTGTGTTCAGCAAGGATGATTGTGGTAAACTAAAAAGCAAAGACTAATATCATACAAGACGCTCCAAGCAAAACACATATCATGTGGCGAATAAATTAGCTCCAAGTAAAGTTACCGATAGGTGAAGACGAAAGAGGGGATGCCTTCCGGGGCATCCCCAAGCCTAGGCTTTTGGTTATCCTTGAATATATTGGGGTGCCATGGGCATCCCCAAGCTTAGGCTCTTGCCACTCCTTATTCCATAATCCATCAAATCTTTATCCAAAACTTGAAAACTTCACAACACAAAACTCAACAGAAATTCTCGTAAGCTCCGTTAGCGAAAGAAAAACAAAACACCACTTCAAGGTACTGTAATGAACAAATTATTTATTTATATTGGTGTTAAACCTACTGTATTCCAACTTCTCTATGGTTTATAAACTATTTTACTAGCCATAGATTCATCAACATAAGCAAACAACACACGAAAAACAGAATCTGTCAAAAATATAACAATCTGTAGTAATCTGTAACTAACGGAAACTTCTGGAACTCCAAAAATTCTACAAAAATAGGAAGTCCTAGGAAATTTGTCTATTGATCTACAGCAAAAAGAATCAATGCAAAATCACGTTTCTTTGATTTACTAAAATTATTTTCGTACGTGCAAAATTTCTGTTTTTCAGCAGAATCAAATTAACTATCACCATAGGTTATCCTATAGGTTCTACTTGGCACAAACACTAATTAAAACATGAAAACACATCTAAACAGAAAGTAGATGCAAAATTTATTAAATAACAGCAAGTAAAAATATTGGGTTGTCTCCCAACAAGCGCTTTTCTTTAAAGCCTTTTAGCTAGGCATAAAAGCGAGGATAAATCTAAGTAGTGCCATCTTTGGCACTCAATTCCTCAATAGAGCACTTATAATCTTTAGGGGTTTCTCCCTTTTTAGCAATGATTAAGCTTTTAGGCAAGAATTAAAGAAATTCATATGTAGCAAAAGGTTTCTTAATGATAGAGAGACAATTGGGATGAACACTTATTGATTTGAGATCCGCATTTTCCTTACTAGAAGATTCACCCTTATTCTTAGGAACATAAATAAATTTGGTAGTTTTGGTAGGGGGAGTTGGAGTATTTTTCACGGAGGAAAAGGCCTAACCTAAGTTAGTAATAATATCTTCAAGTTTACCAATTCTTGAAAAATCAAAATTTATTCTTCCGTTAACTATGGGTTCTTTCTCCTTAAGATTTTTCAAAGTAACTCCAACCCTAGACCCATATTGGGTAATTTGGTTGTGGATCTTTTTATCCAAATTTTCAATTAACTCAACAGTGGCAACCTTATTTTCAATAATTTCAAGCCTTTGCATCACATGTTCTAAAGTTAAAATAGTTCCATTAACCAAAAGAGGGGGTGGACAAAACAAATCTAACATAGCATTATAAGCATCAAAAGTATGGCTATCCAAGAAATTCCCTCCGGTAATGGTATCAAGAATGCATCTATTCCAAGGGGTAATGCCTACATAAAAATTGCGAAGAAGAGCGGAAGTAGAAAGCTTCCTAGTAGATCTATTTTTAGCATTGCTAATTCTATGCCAAGCATCTTTTAGATTTTCTCCCTCCCTTTGCTTAAAATTAAGAATTTCATGTTCGGGAGTAATAACGAGGATAGGAGGACTAGCCATAACGATAAGCAATCCAACACACAAGCAAACAAAATGGCAAGCGAAAGAGAAAGGAGGTTGGGAAAAAGAGGGCGAATAAAACGGCAAGGGTGAAGTGGGGGAGAGGAAAACGAGAGGCAAATGGCAAATAATGTAATGCGAGGGAGATGAGTTTGTGATGGGTACTTGGTATGTCTTGACTTGAGCGAAGACCTCCCCGGCAACGGCGCCAGAAATCCTTCTTGCTACGTCTTGAGCTTGCGTTGGTTTTCCTTGAAGAGGAAAGGGTGATGCAGCAATAGTAGCGTAAGTATTTCCCTCAGTTTTTGAGAACCAAGGTATCAATCCAGTAGGAGGCTCCTCAAAAGTCCCACACACCTACACAAACAAACAAGAACTCGCAACCAACACAATAAAGGGGTTGTCAATCCCTTCACGGCCACTTGCGAAGTGAGATCTGATAGAGATAATATGATAATATAAATATATTTTTGGTATTTTATGATATAGATTGGAAAAGTAAAGATGCAAATAAAAGTAGATTGAAAGCTTATATGATAAAAGATAGACCCGGGGGCCATAGGTTTCACTAGTGGCTTCTCTCAAGATAGCATAAGTATTACGGTGGGTGAACAAATTACTGTCGAGCAATTGATAGAAAAGCGAATAATTATGAGATTATCTAGGCATGATCATGTATATAGGCATCACGTCCCTGACATGTAGACCAACTCCTGCCTGCATCTACTACTATTACTCCACACATCGACCGCTATCCAGCATGCATCTAGAGTATTAAGTTCATAAAGAACAGAGTAACGCATTAAGAAAGATGACATGATGTAGAGGGATAAACTCATGCAATATGATATAAACCCCATCTTTTTATCCTCGATGGCAACAATACAATACGTGCCTTGCTGCCCCTGCTGTCACTGGGAAAGGACACCGCAAGATTGAACCCAAAGCTAAGCACTTCTCCCATTGCAAGAAAGATCAATCTAGTAGGCCAAACCAAACTGATAATTCGAAGAGACTTGCAAAGATAACTTAATCACACATAAAAGAATTCAGAGGAGATTCAAATATTTCTCATAGATAAACTTGATCATAAACCCACAATTCATCGGATCTCGACAAACACACGCAAAAAGAGTTACATCGAATAGATCTCCAAGAAGATCGAGGAGAACTTTGTATTGAGATTCAAAGAGAGAGAAGAATCCATCTAGCTAATAACTATGGACCCGAAGGTCTGTGGTATACTACTCACAACTCATCGGAAGGGCTATGGTGTTGATGTAGAAGCCTTCCGTGATCGATTCCCCCTCCGGCGGAGCGTCGGCGAAGGCTCCAAGATGGGATCTCGCGGATACAGAAGGTTACAGCGGTGGAAATAGTTTTTCGTGGTCGCCTTGTTTGTTTCTTGACTTCCACTCCAAGTCCTCTGGATCACGTTTGTTCCAAAAAGATCGCTCCCGAAGGTTTCGTTCCGTTTGGACTCCGTTTGATATTCCTTTTCTTCGAAACACTGAAATAGGCAAAAAAAAAACAGCAATTCGGGTTGGGCCTCCGGTTAGTAGGTTAGTCCCAAAAATGATATAAAAGTGTAAAGTAAAGCCCGTAAACATCCAAAACAAGTAATATAATAGCATGGAACAATCAAAAATTATAGATACGTTGGAGACGTATCATAGTGATACACATATTCATAATGTTGAAGCCAAAAGATGCAGAGTTGATAATTGTGGCACTGCTGTTTGGGTCATATTGGTGTAAAGCGCATGAAGAAACTCCATACTGATGGACTTTTGGAATCACTTGGTACTTGCGAACCATACCTCATGGGCAAGATGACTAAAACGCCGTTCTCCAGAACAATGGAGCAAGCAACAGATTTGTTGGAAATCATACATACTGATGTATGTGGTCCGATGAATATTGAGGCTCGCGGTGGGTATCGTTATTTTCTCACCTTCACAGATGATTTGAGCAGGTATGGGTATATCTACTTAATGAAACATAAGTCTAAAACATTTGAAAAGTTCAAAGAATTTCAGAGTGAAGTGGAAAATCATCGTAACAAGAAAATAAAATTTCTACGATCTGATCGTGGAGGAGAATATTTGAGTTACGACTTTGGTCTATATTTGAAACAATGCAGAATAGTTTCGCAACTCACGCCACCCAGAACACCACAACGTAATGGTGTGTCCGAACGTCATAATCGTACTTTACTAGATATGGTGCGATCTATGATGTCTCTTACTGATTTACCGCTATCGTTTTGGGGTTATGCTTTAGAGACGGCTGCATTCACGTTAAATAGGGCACCATCGAAATCCGTTGAGACGACGCCTTATGAACTGTGGTTTGGCAAGAAACCAAAGTTGTCGTTTCTTAAAGTTTGGGGTTGCGATGCTTATGTGAAAAAGCTTCAACCTGATAAGCTCGAACCCAAATCGGAGAAATGTGTCTTCATAGGATACCCAAAGGAAACTGTTGGGTACACCTTCTATCACAGATCCGAAGGCAAGACATTTGTTGCTAAAAATGGATCCTTTCTAGAGAAGGAGTTTCTCTCGAAAGAAGTGAGTGGGAGGAAAGTAGAACTTGATGAGGTAACTGTACCTGCTCCCTTATTGGAAAGTAGTTCATCACAGAAACCGGTTCCTGTGACACCTACACCAATTAGTGAGGAAGCTAATGATGTTGATCATGAAACTTTAGATCAAGTTACTACCGAACCTCGTAGGTCAACCAGAGTGGTACGGTAATCCTATTATGGAGTTCATGTTACTTGACCAAGGCGAACCTACGAACTATGAAGAAGCGATGGTGAGCCCAGATTCCGCAAAATGGCTTGAGGCCATGAAATCTGAGATGGGATCCATGTATGAGAACAAAGTGTGGACTTTGGTTGACTTGCCCGATGATCGGCAAGCCTTAGAGAATAAATGGATCTTCAAGAAGAAGACTGACGCTGACAGTAATGTTACTGTCTACAAAGCTCGACTTGTTGCGAAAGGTTTTCGACAAGTTCAAGGAGTTGACTACGATGAGACTTTCTCACCCGTAGCGATGCTTAAGTCTGTCCGAATCATGTTAGCAATTGCCGCATTTTATGATTATGAAATTTGGCAAATGGATGTCAAAACTGCATTCCTGAATGGATTTCTGGAAGAAGAGTTGTATATGATGCAACCAGAAGGTTTTGTCGATCCAAAGGGAGGTAACAAAGTGTGCAAGCTCCAGCGATCCATTTATGGACTGGTGCAAGCCTCTCGGAGTTGGAATAAACGTTTTGATAGTGTGATCAAAGGATATGGATTTATACAGACTTTTGGAGAAGCCTGTATTTACAAGAAAGTGAGTGGGAGCTCTGTAGCATTTCTAATATTATATGTGGATGACATATTGCTGATTGGAAATGATATAGAATTTCTGGATAGCATAAAAAGATACTTGAATAAGAGTTTTTCAATGAAAGACCTCGGTGAAGCTGCTTACATATTTGGCATCAAGATCTATAGAGATAGATCAAGACGCTTGATTGGATTTTCACAAAGCACATACCTTGACAAAGTTTTGAAAAAGTTCAAAATGGATCAAGCAAAGAAAGGGTTCTTTCCTGTGTTACAAGGTGTGAAGTTGAGTCAGACTCAATGCCCAACCACTGCAGAAGATAGAGAGAAAATGAAAGATGTTCCCTATGCTTCAGCCATAGGCTCTATCATGTATGCAATGCTGTGTACCAGACCTGATGTGTGCCTTGATATTAGTTTAGCAGGGAGGTACCAAAGTAATCCAGGAGTGGATCACTGGACAACGGTCAAGAACATCCTGAAATACCTGAAAAGGACTAAGGACATGTTTCTCATTTATGGAGGTGAAAAAGAGCTCATCATAAATCGTTACGTTGATGCAAGATTTGACACTGATTCGGACGATTCTAAATCGCAAACCGGATACGTGTTTACATTAAACGGTGGAGCTGTCAGTTGGTGCAGTTCTAACCAAAGCGTCGTGGCGGGATCTACGTGTGAAGCGGAGTACATAGCTGCTTCGGAAGCAGCAAATGAAGGAGTCTGGATGAAGGAGTTCATATCCGATCTAGGTGTCATACCTAGTGCATCGGGTCAAATGAAAATCTTTTGTGTCAATACTGGTGCAATTGCCTTGGCAAAGGAATCCAGATTTCACAAGAGAACCAAGCACATCAAGAGACGCTTCAATTCCATCCGGGATCAAGTCCAGGTGGGAGACATAGAGATTTGCAAGATACATACGAATCTGAGTGTTGCAGACCCATTGCCTAAGCCTCTTCCACGAGCAAAACATGATCAACACCAAGACTCCATGGGTGTTAGAATCATTATTGTGTAATCTAAATTATTGACTCTAGTGCAAGTGGGAGACTGAAGGAAATATGCCCCTAGAAGCAATAATAAAGTTATTATTTATTTCCTCATATCATGATAAATGTTTATTATTCATGCTAGAATTGTATTAACCGGAAACATAATACATGTGTGAATACATAGACAAACATAGTGTCACTATTATGCCTCTACTTGACTAGCTCGTTGATCAAAGATGGTTGAGTTTCCTAGCCATAGACATGAGTTGTCATTTGATTAACGGGATCACATCATTAGGAGAATGATGTGATTGACTTGACCCATTTCGTTAGCTTAGCACTTGATTGTTTAGTTTATTGCTATTGCTTTCTCCGTAACTTATACATGTTCCTATGACTAGATTATGCAACTCCCGAATACCGGAGGAACACTTTGTGTGCTACCAAACGTCACACCGTAACTGGTGATTATAAAGGTTCTCTACAGGTGTCTCCGATGGTGTTCGTTGAGTTGGCATAGATCGAGAATAGGATTTGTCACTCCGATTGTCAGAGAGGTATCTCTGGGCCCTCTCGGTAATGCACATCACTATAGGCCTTGCAAGCAATGTGACTAATGAGTTAGTTACGGGATGATGCACTACAGAATGAGTAAAGAGACTTGCCGGTAACGAGATTGAGCTAGGTACTGAGATACCGACGATCGAATCTCGGGCAAGTAACATACTGATGACAATGGGAACAACGTATGCTATTATGCGGTTTGACCGATAAAGATCTTCGTAGAATATGTGGGAACCAATATGAGCATCCAGGTTCCGCTATTGGTTATTGACCGGAGACGTGTCTCAGTCATGTCTACATAGTTCTCGAACCCGTAGGGTCCGCACGCTTAAAGTTCTGTGACGATCGATATTATGAGTTTTTGTGTTTTGATGTACCAAAGGTAGTTCGGAGTCCCGGATGTGATCATGGACATGACGAGGAGTCTCGAAATGGTCGAGACGCAAAGATCGATATATTGGACGACTATGTTTGGACATCGGAAGTGTTTCAGGTAGTTTCAGACATTCACCGGAGTACCGGGGGGTTACCGGAACCCCCCGGGGAGTATATTGGGCCTTAGTGGAGAAGAGGAGGGGCGGCCAGGGCAGGCCGCGCGCCCCCTCCCCCTCTAGTCCAAATTAGACAAGGAGGGGGGGGCGGTGCCCCCCTTTCCTTCCTCCTCTCTCCTTCCCTCCCCCTTCTCCTACTCCTACTAGGAAAGGAGGAGTCCTACTCCCGGTGGGAGTAGGACTCCCCCCTTGGCGCGCCCTCCTCCTGTCCGGCCGCCTCCCCCTAGCTCCTTTATATACGGGGGCAGGGGGCACCCCAAAGACACAACAATTGATCTGTTGATCTCTTAGCTGTGTGCGGTGCCCCCCTCCACCATAATCTACCTCGGTCATATCGTAGCAGTGCTTAGGCGAAGCCCTGCATCGGTAGCATCATCATCACCGTCACCACGCCGTCGTGGTGATGAAGCTCTACCCGGAAGCTCTACTGGATCGTGAGTTCGTGGGACATCACCGAGCTGAACGTGTGTTGAACGCGGAGGTGCCGTACGTTCGGTGCTGAGGATCGGTCGATCGTGAAGATGTACGACTACATCAACCACGTTGTTATAACGCTTCCGTTTATGGTCTACGAGGGTACATATACGACACTCTCCCCTCTCGTTGCTATGCATCACCATGATCTTGCGTGTGCGTAGGAAAATTTTGAAATTACTATGTTCCCCAACATCAACGTCCCCCTAAGCGACATAATTAATAACCGGGATGCGATGAAGCATATAGCCAAATGGGCCATAGAGCTCCTACCCTTTGAAATAACATACCAACCACGCCGAGCTATTAAATCTCAGGTGCTGGAAAATTTCATAGCCGAATGGACAAAGGCCGAACTCCCTAAAGAATACAGCACATACTCACACTGGACCATGTATTTTGACGGTTCAAAAATGCTTGCTGGCCTAGGGGCTGGAGTAGTGCTTACATCGCCAACTGGTGATAGCATTCGATACGTGTTATAAATTATGTACACCGACTCCAACAATGTGGCTGAACACGAAGCCCTTTTATATGAACTCTGGATAGCAGTCTCAATGGGCGTTAAACGCCTTGAGGTACGAGGAGATTCCAACCTCGCCATCTCCCAGGTAAATGGTGAGTTCGACGCAAAGGACCCGAAGATGACAGCCTATAGGAATGTCGTCCTAAAAATCTTGTCCAGGTTCGAGGGGCTTAAATTTCATCATATCCCCCAAGAATACAACCAGGCCGCCGATATCCTTGCCCGAATGGGCGCCAAACGGGATAAGGTCCCCAAAAACACCTTCCTCAAATGGCTCTTTAAGCCATCTGTAGTCTGACAGGATGACAAAGAGACGTCGGAGTCAAACGACGTAGGACAATTCGCCCCATCCAAGGACGACATATAAGAAGACATAATGGGTGGATCGGCCATCCAGGAATCGACCTCGGCACATGAGGTCATGGCAGTTATTGCACCCTAGACCGAGCCGCTCCTAGCATACTTACTCCGCAAGGAGATCCCCGAAGACCAAACCGATGCACATCGGATCATAAGGCAGTCTAAGGACTATAAGGTTCACGAGGGTGAGCTCTATAAGCTAAGCACCATGGGGGTCCTCCAGCGATGTATATCCGAAGAGGAAGGGAGATAGCTGCTTCAAGAAGTACACGCCGGCATGAGCGGACATCACGCTGCTGCTTGAACCATGGTCAGCAAGGCCCGTAATAATTGAAAGTCGGCTCAACATCACACGGATTTCTTTCTTTTTTCCAAATAATTTTATCAAGCCGAAGCACTGGAAGCCGACTCAAAATGTGAGATGGGTTATTTTTCCAATATTTTTCTATGTGGAACCAGCGTCAACAAGTTGATTCTGAAGCCATCCTATTGATATAACAAAAGAGACTCGGTTTTTCGAGGAGCCGGTTCATTAAATAAGCCGGCTAGTGAAGGAAATATTCCCTAGAGGAAATAATAAAGTTGTTATTTTATATTTCCTTATTCATGATAAAGGTTTATTATTCATGCTAGAATTGTATTGATCGAAAACCTAAATACATGTGTGAATACATAAACAAATACCGTGTCCCTAGTAAGCCTCTACTAGACTAGCTCGTTGATCAAAGATGGTTAAGGTTTCCTAACCATAGACATGTGTTGTCATTTGATAACAGGATCACATCATTAGGAGAATGATGTGATGGACAAGGCCCATCCGTTAGCTTAGCATAATGATCATTCTGTTTTATTGCTATTGCTTTCTTCATGTCAAATACATATTTCGTCGACTATGAGATTATGCAAGTCCAAGATACCGGAGGAATACCTTGTGTGCTATCAAATGTCACAACGTAACTGGGTGATCATAAAGATGCTCTACAGGTATCTCTGAAGGTGTTTGTTGAGTTGGCATAGACCGAGATTAGGATTTGTCACTTCAAGTATCAGAGAGGTATCTCTGGGCCCTCTCGGTAATACACATCATAAGAAGCCTTGCAAGCAAAGTGACTAATGAGTTAGTTACAGGATGATGTATTACGGAACGAGTAAAGAGACTTGCTGGTAACGAGATTGAACTAGGTATGAAGATACCGACTATCAAATCTCGGGCAAGTAACATACCGATGGACAAAGGGAATTACGTATGTTGTCATAACGGTTTGACCAATAAAGATCTTTGTAGAATATGTAGGAGCCATAAGGCATCTAGGTTCCGCTATTGGTTATTGACCGAAGAGGTGTCTCGGTCATTTCTACATAGTTCTCAAACCCGTAGAGTCCTCACGCTTAACCTCCGTTGACGATATAGTGTTATATGAGTTATATGTTTTGGTGACCGAATGTTATTTGGAGTCCCGGATGAGATCACGGACATGACGAGGAGTCTCGAAATGGTAGAGAGGTAAATATTGATATATATATATATATATAGGACGATGGTATTTGGGCACCGGAAGTGTTTCGGGTGATATCGGGTACTTGTCGGGTCACCGGAAGGAGTTCAAGGCAACCCCGGCAAAGTAATGGGCTTAATGGGCCAAGTGAGGGAACACACCAACCGTTGGGCTGGTGCACCCCCTATAGGCCGACGGCCCTAGGGAAGAGAAGGAAAGAGGGGACTAGGTCTCCCCCTTCCCTCTCCCCCTCTTTCCTTCCCCCTTGGGAAATACATGGCAGGGGGGCGCAGGGCAGGGCAGGAGCTCTAATGGCCAGTGGCCAGCCCTAGGGCGCGCCCTGGCTGCCTCCCCTCCCCCACCTATATATATATGGGGAGGGGGCGCCACACAAGGACACACAACATTGTCTTAGCCGTGTGCGGCACCCCCGTCCACCGTTTACTCCCTCGGTCATATTTTTGCAGTGCTTAGGCGAAGCCCTGCGGAGATCACATCACCATCACCGTCACCAGCTGTCGTGCTGCCAGAACTCATCTACTACCTCGCCGTCTTACTGGATCAAGAAGGCAGAGGACTGATAACCCACAAGTGTAAGGGATCGCAACAGCTTTCGAGGGTAGAGTATTCAACCCAAATTTATTGATTCGACACAAGGGGAGCCAAAGAATATTCTCAAGTATTAGCAGTTGAGTTGTCAATTCAACCACACCTGGATAACTTAGTATCTGCAGCAAAGTATTTAGTAGCAAAGTAGTATGATAATAATGGTAACAGTGGCAGAAGTAATATTTTTGGGTTTTGTAGTGATTGTAACAATAGCAACAGAAAAGTAAATAAGCGAAAAATAATATGTGAAAAGCTCGTAGGCATTGGATCAGTGATGGATAATTATGTCGGATGCGATTCCTCATGTAATAGCTATAACATAGGGTGACACAGAACTAGCTCCAGTTCATCAATGTAATGTAGGCATGTATTCCGAATATAATCGTACGTGCTTATGGAAAAGAACTTGCATGACATCTTTTGTCCTACCCTCCCGTGTCAGCGGGGTCCTAGTGGAAACTAAGGGATATTAAGGCCTCCTTTTAATAGAGAACTGGAACAAAGTATTAGCACTTAGTGAATACATCAACTCCTCAAACTACGGTCATCACCGAGAAGTATCCCGATTATTGTCACTTCGGGGTTGTCGGATCATAACACATAATAGGTGACTATAGACTTGCAAGATAGGATCAAGAACTCACATATATTCATGAAAACATAATAGGTTCAGATCTGAAATCATGGCACTCGGGCCCTAGTGACAAGCATTAAGCATAGCAAAGTCATAGATACATCAATCTCAGAACATAGTGGATACTAGGGATCAAACCCTAACAAAACTAACTCGATTACATGATAAATCTCATCCAACCCATCACCGTCCAGCAAGCCTACGATGGAATTACTCACGCACGGCGGTGAGCATCATGAAATTAGTGATGGAGGATGCTTGATGATGACGACGGCGATGAATCCCCCTCCCCGGAGCCCCGAACGGACTCCAGATCAGCCCTTCCGAGAGAGATTAGGGCTTGGCGGCGGCTCCGTATCGTAAAACGCGATGAAACTTTCTCTCTGATTTTTTTCTCCGCGAAACGGAATATATAGCGTTGGAGTTGAGGTCGATGGAGCGTCAGGGGGCCCACAATACAGGGGGGCGCGCCCAGGGGGGTGGGCGCGCCCCCACCCTCGTGGACAGGGTGTGGGCCCCCTGGTCTTGATTCTTTCGCCAGTATTTTTTATATTTTCCAAAAAGTGCCTCCGTGGATTTTCAGGACATTCCGAGAACTTTTGTTTTCTACACATAAAACAACATCATGGCAATTCCGCTGAAAACAGCGTCAGTCCGGGTTAGTTTCATTCAAATCATGCAAGTTAGAGTCCAAAACAAGGGCAAAAGTGTTTGGAAAAGTAGATATGTTGGAGACGTATCAACTCCCCAAGCTTAAACCTTTGCTTGTCCTCAAGCAATTCTGTTGATAAACTGAAAGTGATAAAGAAAAACTTTTACAAACTCTGTTTGCTCTTGTTGTTGTAAACATGCAAAGCCAGCATTCAAGTTTCAGCACATTATGAACTAACCATACTCATAATAACCCCTAGGTCTTACAATTACTCATATCAATAGCATAATCAGCTAGCGAGCCATAATAATAAAACTCGGATGACAACACTTTCTCAAAACAATCATAACATGACATAACAAAATGGTATCTTGCTAGCCCTTTCTGAGACCGCAAAACATAAATGCAGAGCACCTTTAAAGATCAAGGACTGACTAAACATTGTAATTCATGGTAAAAGAGATCCAGTCAAGTCATACCCAGTATAAACCAATAATAATGAATGCAAATGACAGTGTGCTCTCCAGCGGGTGCGTTTAATAAGAAGGTGATGACTCAACGTACAAGTAAATAGATAGGCCCTTCGTAGAGGGAAGCAGGGATTTGTAGAGGTGCCAGAGCTCGATTTTTAAAATAGAGATTGAATAACATTTTGAGCGGCATACTTTCACTGTCAACGCAACAACTATGAGATGGCTGTATCTTCCATACTACATGCATTATAGGCAGCTCCCAAACAGAATGGTAAAGGTTTATACTCCCCCAACCACCAACAAGCATCAATCCATGGCTTGCTCGAAATAACGAGTGCCTCCAACTAACAACAACCCTGGGGGAGTTTTGTTTGATTATATTTATTTGCTTTGATCTTTTTGGATCATGGGACTAGGCATCCCGGTTACCGGCCCTTTCTCGTGAATGAGGAGCGGAGTTCACTCCTCTTGAGAATAACCCACCTAGCATGGAAGATATAGGCAGCCCTAGTTGAAACATGAGCTGTTCGAGCATACAAAACATAATTTCATTTGAAGGTTTGTAATTTGGCACATACAAATTTACTTGGAACGGCAGGTAAATACCGCATATAGGAAGGTATGGTGGACTCATATGGAACAACTTTGGGGTTTAAGGAGTTTGGATGCACAAGCAGTATTCCCGCTTAGTACAGGTGAAGGCTAGCAAAAGACTGGGAGGCGACCAACTGAGAGAGCGACAACAGTCATAAACATGCATTAAAATTAATTTACACCGAGTGCAAGCATGAGTAGGATATAATCTACCATGAACATAAATATCATGAAGGCTATGTTGATTTGTTTCAACTACATGCGTGAACATGTGCCAAGTCGAGTCACTCGATTCATTCAAAGGAGGATACCGTCCCATCATACCACATCACAATCATTCTAATAGCATGTTGGCACGCAAGGTAAACCATTATAACTCATAGCTAATCAAGCATGACACAAGCGACTATAATCTCTAAATGTCATTGCAAATATGTTTACTTCATAATAAGCTGAACCAGGAACGATGAACTCATCATATTTACAAAAACAAGAGAGGCCGAGTTCATACCAGCTTCTCTCATCTCAATCAGTCCATCATATATCGTCATTATTGCCTTTCACTTGCACGACCGAACGATGTGTATAATAGTGCACGTGCATTGGACTAAGCTGGAATCTGCAAGCATTCAACTCAAGAGAGAAGACAAGGCAATATGGCCTCTAAGTCAAATAAACAATCATGCATATGAGAGCCACTAAACATTTTCAATATGGTCTTCTACTCTTGACCCCCAAAGGAAAGAAAATAAAACTATTTACACGGGAAAGCTCCCAACAGGTAAGAAGAAGAACGAAAAATCTTTTTGGGTTTTCATTTAAATTTCTACTACAAGCATGGAAATTAAACTAACTAATTTTTTTGGTTTTTCTTAAGGTTTATCAAACTCACAAGAAGAAAACTAGAAAAAGGAAATTTAAACTAGCATGGATAATACAATGAAAGAGTATGAGCACCGACGACTAAAATAGTGTGTGAACATGAATGTAAAGTCGGTGAGAAATACGTACTCCCCCAAGCTTAGGCTTTTGGCCTAAGTTGGTCTATGCCCATGGATCGCGGCTACTCTCCCCGGTGTAATGAGGAGTGTCATCGTATTGCCACTGACTGGCGATCTCCTCCGGATCCCACTGATAACAGGATGGACAATAAGGGTCCAGCGGGGGTTCCGGCTCAGGCTCGGGAGCGGATGTCTGGCCTCGGTACGCGTACATGGCCGACGGTAAGACGAGGTAACGACCCGCAGTGAAATCAAACAGAGAAGGCGCAGGCAGGGTAATAATCTCATTGTGTTTCTTATTAAATCTCAGGTTATACAGAAGCATCTTATCATCGTTGTTAACAATAAACTCATGCGCTACCATGCTTCTGTAATCTAAAAAGGTAGAGGGCAGCAATGTTTCATCTTTCTCATAATGCCTAATAGGTATCTCAAAATGTCTAGCAAGGCATGCAGCATAGATACCTCCAAAAATGGGGCCCTTTGTACGGTTCAGGCTCAATCGTTTAGCAATAATGGCACCCATACTAACAGTGTTATCACCGTACAAGGCATGAAGTAAAATAATAGTATCAGGAACACTGAAGTTTCCACTATTTCCACGACCAATTATGCATCGACTAGCAAATATGGCAAAATAGCGTAAAACAGGAAAATGTATGCTAGCGATTCTCGCCTCGGAACCCTTCCTCGGTTCCTCTACAGCAATGATGTTAATAAAACCTTCCACATCTTTACGATGTGGTTCATCTAAGCTGCCCTCAAATGGTATTCTACAGACCGCGCAAAAATCACGTAATGACATTTCCTTAGCCTCATCATATAAATGAAAAGATACTGAAGGAGGTGAATTCTTAGGATGATAGTAAAAGTTTTGCACGAAAGTATTGGTAAGTAAGAGATACTGTTCGATCTGGTCGTGGAGGAAATTGGTGAGTCCCGCAGTTTCAGCCAATAAATAAAAGTCTTCATAAATCCCGGCTGCTCTCAAGAAATTATCACATGGCCACTCACACAGCCTTACTTTCGCTATGCGAGGAAGATTATACTTGGCTTTTTCCTTCTCTTTAGCTTGTTTTCCTGGGAGCCTTGGTTAGAAGAGCCCCTCAAAAATCTCCTTAACATTTTCTGAAAATTTCTGAAATTTTAGTAACTTCAAAATAAAAGTGAATAAAACTAAACAAGATTGGTAGCAACTACTCCTACAAATGTCTAGAGCCTATATCATGCATTAGAAATACTTGGGACCTCATAAATTTGACATGCAAGCTCAAGAACATGGTCACCTATGCAGCAAAAATTTGCAATGAATAAAGCACTAGAACAAAAACTAATTGGACCAATGGAGGAGTCACATACCAAGCAACAATCTCCCAAAGCAGTTTTTCGAATGGAGCTTTGAGCAAGGAGATCGAAAATCGCAGCAAAATGAGCTAGAACTCGTGCTTGAGCTGGATGGGGATTTTTTTGGGAAGAAGATGGAGTGTGTGGGTGCTGGCATAAGTGGAGGGGGGGCACCATGGGCCCACGAGACAGGGGGGCGCGCCCAGGACCCTTGTGGCCAGGTGCTTGCCCCCCTGCTGTGTTCTCAGTGCCTAAAATCCTCAAATATTCCAGAAAAAATCATACTAAATTGGTAGGGCATTTGGAGCACTTTTATTTTTGGGATATTTTTTATTGCATGGATAATTTGGAAAACAGACAAATAATACTATTTTTGCTTAATTTATTCTAAATAACAGAAAGTAAAAAGAGGGTACAGAAGGTTGTGCCTTCTAGTTTCATCCATCCCATGATCATCAAAATGAATCCACTAACAAGGTTGATCAAGTCTTGTTAACAAACTCATTCCGAATAACACGGAACCGGAGAAATTTCGAATAACACTAGGTTACCTCAACGGGGATATGAACATCCCCAATAATAAGAATATCATACTTTTTCTTGACAGTAGGGAGAGGAAATTCAAAACCTCCAATAATGATAGTTGGAACTTTTCCAATAGAATTGATGCTATGAACTTGAGATTGCCCTCGGAAAGTGTACCGTATGCTCATTACCATTAACATGAAAAGTGACGTTGCCTTTGTTGCAATCAATAACAGCCCCTGCAGTATTCAAAAGGGTCTACCAAGGATAATCGACATACTATCGTCCTCAGGAATATCAAGAATAACAAAGTCCGTTAAGATAGTGACATTTGCAACCACAACAGGCACATCCTCACAAATACCGACAGGTATAGCAGTTGATTTATCGGCCATTTGCAAAGATATTTCAGTAGGTGTCAACTTATTCAATTCAAGTCTACGATATAAAGAGAGAGGCATAACACTAACACCGGCTCCAAGGTCACATAAAGCAGTTTTAACATAATTTCTTTTAATGGAGCATGGTATAGTTGGTACCCCCGGATCTCCAAGTTTCTTTGGTATTCCACCCTTAAAAGTGTAATTAGCAAGCATGGTGGAGATTTCAGCTTCCGGTATCTTTCTTTTGTTTGTAATGATATCCTTCATATACTTAGCATAAGGATTTACTTTAAGCATATCAGTTAAGCGCATACGTAAGAAGATAGGTCTAATCATTTCAGCAAAGCGCTTAAAATCCTCATCATCCTTAGTCTTGGATGGTTTAGGAGGAAAGGGCATGGGTTTTTGAACCCATGGTTCTCTTTCTCTACCATGCTTCCTAGCAACAAAATCTCTCTTATCATAACGTTGATTCTTTGATTGTGGGTTATCAAGATCAACCGCAGGTTCAATCTCTACATCATTGTTATTGCTAGGTTGAGTATCAACATGAACATTATCGTTAACATTATCACTAGGTTCATGTTCATCACCTGATTGTGTTTCAACATCAGAAATAGAAATATCATTGGGATTCTCAGGTGTGTCTACAATAGGTTCACTAGAAGCATGCAAAGTCCTATCATTTTTCTTTTTCTTCTTTTTAGAAGGACTAGGTGCATCTACATTATTTCTCTGAGAATCTTGCTCGATTCTCTTAGGGTGGCCTTTAGGATACAAAGGTTCCTGAGTCATTCTACCAGTTCTAGTAGCCACTCTAACAGCAAAGTCAGGTTTATTATTTAATTCATCAAGCAAATCGTTTTGAGCTTTAAGTACTTGCTCAGCTTGAGTAGCAACCATAGAAGCATATTTGTTAATGAGTTTAAGTTCACCTTTAACTCTAGCCATATGATCACTCACGCGTCCTATCTCGAAAGCATTATTCTTTAACTCTCTACCAACATAAGCATTAAAACTTTCTTGTCTAGCCATAAAGTCATCAAACTCATCTAGGCATGGGCTATGAAATTTAGTAGAGGGGATTTCAACTTTATCATATCTATAGAGAGAATTTACCTTTACTACCTGTGTCGGGTTATCAGGACAATGTGGTTCTTCAACAGGCGGTATATTAAGACCATGTATTTCTTCAATAGGTGGTAAATTCTTAACATCTTCAACTTTAATACCTTTTTCTTTCATTGATATCTTTGCTTCTTGCATATCTTCAGGACTGAGAAATAAAACACCTCTCTTCTTCGGAGTGGGTTTAGGAATAGGCTCAGGAGTTGGCTTAATTGGTTCAGGAATTGCCTCAGGGATTGGCTCAGGAAGAGTCCAATTATTTTCATTAGTCAACATATTATTCAATAGTAATTCAGCTTCGTCGACTGTTCTTTCCCTGAAAACACAACCAGCACAACTATCCAAGTGGTCCTTGGAAGCATCGGTTAGTCCATTATAAAAGATCTCAAGTATTTCATTTTTCTGAAGAGGATGATCAGGCAAAGCATTAAGTAATCGGAGAAGCCTCCCCCAAGCTTGTGGGAGACTCTCTTCTTTGATTTGCACAAAGTTATATATTCCCCGCAAGGCAGCTTGTTTCTTATGAGCAAGGAAATATTTAGCAGAGAAGTAATAAATCATATCCCGGGGACTACGCACACAACCAGGAGCAAGAGAATTAAACCAAGTCTTAGCATCACCCTTTAATGAGAATGGAAATATCTTAAGGATATAATAGTAGCGAGATTTCTCATCATTAGTAAACAGGGTGGCTATATCATTTAACTTGGTAAGATGTGCCACAACAGTTTCAGATTCAAGGCCATAAAAAGGATCAGATTCAACCAAAGTAATTATTTCAGGATCAACAGAGAATTCATAATCCTTATTAGTAACACAGATAGGTGAAGTAGCAAAAGCAGGGTCAGGTTTCATTCTAGCATTAAGAGATTGCTGCTTCCATTTAGCTAATAACTTCTTAAGATCATATCTATCATTGCAAGCAAGAATAGCTCTAGCAGCTTCTTCATTCATAACATAACCCTCAGGAACAACAGGTAATTCATAATCAGGGGGAGAAATTTCATCATCACTATCATCAATAATAGCATCTTCAATAATTTCATTCTCTCTAGCCCTAGCAAGTTGTTCATCAAGAAATTCACCTAATGGCACAGTGGTATCACGCACAGAAGCAGTTTCATCATAAGTATCATGCATAGCAGAAGTGGCATCATCAATAACATGCGACATATCGGAATTCAAAGCAGTAGCAGTTTTAGGTGTCGCAAGCTTACTCAAAACAGAAGGAGAATCTAGTGCAGAGCTAGATGGCAGTTCCTTACCTCCCCTCGTAGTTGAGGGATAAATTTTTGTTTTGTTGTCTTTCAAGTTCTTCATAGTGATCAGCAGATATAAATCCCAAGTAACTCAAAGATAGATCTATGCTCCCCGGCAACGGCGCCAGAAATTAGTCTTGATAACCCACAAGTGTAGAGGATCGCAACAGCTTTCGAGGGTAGAGTATTCAACCCAAATTTATTGATTCGACACAAGGGGAGCCAAAGAATATCTCAAGTATTAGCAGTTGAGTTGTCAATTCAACCACACCTGGATAACTTAGTATCTGCAGCAAAGTATTTAGTAGCAAAGTAGTATGATAATAATGGTAACAGTGGCAAAAGTAATATTTTTGGGTTTTGTAGTGATTGTAACAATAGCAACAGAAAAGTAAATAAGTGAAAAACAATATGTGAAAAGCTCGTAGGCATTGGATCAGTGATGGATAATTATGTCGGATGCGATTCCTCATGTAATAGCTATAACATAGGGTGACACGGAACTAGCTCCAGTTCATCAATATAATGTAGGCATGTATTCCGAATATAGTCGTACGTGCTTATGGAAAAGAACTTGCATGACACCTTTTGTCCTACCCTCCCGTGGCAGCGGGGTCCTAGTGGAAACTAAGGGATATTATGGCCTCCTTTTATTAGAGAACCGGAACAAAGCATTAGCACTTAGTGAATACATGAACTCCTCAAACTACGGTCATCGCCGAGAAGTATCCCGATTATTGTCACTTCGGGGTTGTCGGATCATAACACATAATAGGTGACTATAGACTTGCAAGATAGGATCAAGAACTCACATATATTCATGAAAACATAATAGGTTCAGATCTGAAATCATGGCACTTAGGGCCTAGTGACAAGCATTAAGCATAGCAAAGTCATAGCAACATCAATCTCAGAACATAGTGGATACTAGGGATCAAACCCTAACAAAACTAACTCGATTACATGATAAATCTCATCCAACCCATCACCGTCCAGCAAGCCTATGATGGAATTACTCACGCACGGCGGTAAGCATCATGAAATTAGTGATGGAGGATGGTTGATGATGACGACGGCAACGAATCCCCCTCTCCGGAGCCCCGAACGGACTCCAGATCAATCCTCCCGAGAGAGATTAGGGCTTGGCGGCGGCTCCGTATCGTAAAACGCGATGAAACTTTCTCTCTGATTTTTTTTCTCCGCGAAACGGAATATATAGCGTTGGAGTTGAGGTCGGTGGAGCGTCAGGGGGCCCACGAGACAGGGGGGCGCGCCCAGGGGGTGGGCTCGCCTCCCACCCTCGTGGAGAGGGTGTGGGCCCCCTGGTCTTGATTCTTTCGCCAGTATTTTTTATATTTTCCAAAAAGTGCCTCCGTGGATTTTCAGGACATTCCAAGAACTTTTGTTTTCTACCCATAAAACAACATCATGGCAATTCCGCTGAAAACAGCGTCAGTCCGGGTTAGTTTCATTCAAATCATGTAAGTTAGAGTTCAAAACAAGGGCAAAAGTGTTTGGAAAAGTAGATACGTTGGAGACGTATCAAGGACGTCACCGAGCTGAATGTGTGCAGAACACGGAGGTGTCGTGCGTTTGATACTAGATCGGTTGGAGCACGAAGAAAGTTCGACTACATCAACCGCGTTGTGAAACGCTTCCGCTTACGGTATACGAGGGTACATAGACAACTCTCCCCCTCTCGTTGCTATGCATCTCCATGGATAGATCTTGCGTGTGCGTATAATTTTTTTTGTTTTCCATGCAACGTTTCCCAACAGCTAGTGGAGCAAGTCGGTCGCTTAACATATTAATTATTCTTATTTCAGGAGCTTAGCATGAATAAATTCAAACTAACCTGGGGGCTAATGTCGGGGGAATTACCCGCGGCTAGACACGACAGTCCGAGACATGACCCGGCTAGACCAGAAGGACCATGCCTGGGTTATCCAAGGCGCCATGCGGGCCAACTCTCCATAGGTTGGGAGCCTGGAAGGAACCCGACGAGGGAAACGAGACCCGGCCTGGGTTGATAGGTGCGGAAGAGAATACGGGTGCCCGGACATGGCCCAACATGGGGCTGGCCCAGCAGGCCAGTTTTGGACCGTTCGAATAAGACCCGGACTAGAATCCAGCTTGTAATAGAAAAGAGAATAGTTGTAGTCCTACTAGGACTCTACATGTAAGTCGGCCTCTTCAGCTTATATAAGGAGGGGCAAGGCACCCCTAGAGGGAGGAGTGAAGACAAATATACAGGTTTTAGACAAGATCAAAGTAGAAGCTCTTGAGATAGAGGTAGCGAAAGATCACCCTTGTAATTGAGATCATCATCATCAATAGCAACCAAGCAGGATGTAGGTTTTTACCTCCATCATGAAACCTGGGTAAAATACGCGTCTCTCAATTCCGACCAACCCCGTTCATGCTACCACCTAGTTGCGATGACCTCACAACTTAGTCCTTTCACGAGGACACCTGCCGTGACAAAACCACTACAATGGAGGTAAAACACCTGGGATTTAATATGATTTTTCCAAGTCAGGAGGAGTCCAGAAAAGTGTCAGGACCTACCGACAGGCCAGCCAGGGGGCCCACGCGGCTAGGTGGCCACCTGCGTGGCGAAGCCGCGTGAGCCCCCTGTGCATCGCCTCACACCCATTCATTCATCTATAAAATTCATATTTCGTGAAACTCTCTAGCAATTTTCTCTGATTTTTTGCCACCGCAAGTTCCTGTTCCGAGGAGATCCAATCTAGAGGCCTGTTCCAGCACCCTGTGTGAGGGGGGATCCACCATGGGAGGTTTCTTCATTAACCTTGCTACCTCCATGACCATGTGTTAGTGGTTCCTTTATGACCATAGGGTCCATAGAAGTAGCTAGACGACATCCTCCCCCCCTTGTGATTCAATACAAAGTTCCTATGAGCTACCTCACATGATCGGTGTCCATATGATGTAATCGATGTGTGTTTGTTGGGATGTGATGGATTGTCACTTTATGATCAGACTGTTCATGCATTGAGATATATTGAATCTTTAGAAGTTTCTTTGCTATGTAATTAAGTAGCTTTGTATGCTCTCTGATCTACTCGTCTACTTTGGCCAAGTTTGCAGGTAGTTCTCCAGTGAGAGTGGTGCAGAGTAGTGGGTTTAATCTAGCGGTGCATCATCCCATTGATGGAAAGGGAACGGACACGTATTGTATTGTTGCCATTAAGGGTATCACAGTGGTTTCTTTATCACACTTATTGTTATGATCATACTTATTGCAATGCTCTGTTTGTCATAAATTAAATACCTCTAGATGCATGCTGGATAGCGGTCTTTGGTGGAGTATTAGTTCTAGATGCAGTTGGATAAATGGTCTACATACCACAGAGTAATGCCTATATGAAATTATACCATTAAAGATCATAGTCATAAATATAAATATTGTAATTTACTCGTTGTCCAACTGTAATTTGTTTACCACACTACACTTCTGCTTGGAGAGATGCCACTAGTGAACCTATGGCCCCCGGGGTCAATTTTACTTTACTGAAAACCTCTACAAAACATTATTCTTTGCTCTACCATTTCATTTGTTTTACCTATCTATTAGTCTCTACCATACTGTGCAATTTAATCTTGTAACTAGCATGATAAGAAGGTTGACCACCTTCTTGGCGTGTTGGGGACTAGTTTCTATTTGTGTTTTTTGTGCACGTACCCGTGGCTTTGTTTGCTGCTAGAACTCCTTCTAATTTGATAAACCTTGTTTCTCCACTCAGGAAAATACCTATTGCTAGGCTACTTCACCCTTATACATGGGGAAACCCAACCACTCCTACGAGAGAGCAAGCACGCCGCTTGCCTGCTCATCAGTAAAGAAGCTTCCCAAAACAGAGAGTTCGAAGGGGAGAGGGGGGGTGGTGGCGCGAGTTAGGGGTGGTGAGCCGAGAGAGGTAAATAGGCGAGGCAATCAGCGGGAGGTGACCAAATTACCCTATCATTTTTCACACGCGCGCGAGCTCATGCCATCTCCTTGCTCGCACGAGGTTGGCGCTGCAGTCCCCTGATACATCTCCAACGTATCTATAATTTTTGATTGTTCCATGCTGTTATATTATCATTCTTGGATCTTTTACAATCATTTTATATCATTTTTTAGGACTAACCTATTGACATAGTGCCAAGTGCCAGTTGTTGTTTTCTGCTTGTTTTTTTACATCACAGGAAATCAATACCAAACGGAGTCCAAACACAGCGAAACTTTTTGTGCATTTTTTCTGGACTAGAAGACACCTGATGGGCCAAGAAAGTACCTGAGGGGAGCTCCTAGGGGATCACAACTCACCATGGTGCGCCTGGGGGCCAGGCGCGCCCAGGTGGGTTGTGCCCACCTCGGTGGACTCCCGCACCGCCTCTTTGCTCTATAAATACCCCCAATATTCCAAAAATCCTAGGGGAGTCGACGAAAATCAATTCCAGCCGCCGCAAGTTCCAGAACCACCAGATCCAATCTAGACACCATCACGGAGGGTTCATCATCCTCATTGGTGCCTCTCCGATGATGCGTGAGTAGTTCATTGTAGACCTACGGGTCCTAGATGGCTTCCTCTCTCTCTTTTGATTCTCAATACAATGGTCTCTTGGAGATCTATTTGATGTAACACTTTTTGCGGTGTGTTTGTTGGGATCCGATGAACTTTGAGTTTATGATCAGATCTATGTTTTTATTCCTGAAGGTTATTTAAGTCTTCTTTGATCTCTTATATGCATGATTACTTATAGCCTCGTATTTCTTCTTCGAATCTTTGGTTTAGTTAGGCCAACTAGATCGATTTTTCTTGCCATGGGAAGAGGTGCTTTGTGATGGGTTCGATCTTACGGTGCTTGATCCCAGTGACAGAAGGGAAACCGACACGTATGTATCGCTGCTATTAAGGATAACAAGATGGGGTCTATTTCTACATAAATAAATCTTGTCTACATCATGTCATCGTTCTTATTGCATTACTCCGTTTCTCCATGAACTTAATACACTAGATGCATGCTGGATAGCGGTCGCTGTGTGGAGTAATAGTAGTAGATGCAGGCAGGAGTCGGTCTACTAATCTTGGACGTGATGCCTATATAATGATCATTGCCTGGATATCATCATGATTATTTGAAGTTCTATCAATTACCCAATAGTAATTTGTTTACCCACCGTATGCTATTTTTCTCGAGAGAAGCCATTAGTGAAATCTACGGCCCACGGGTCTCTTCTTTATTATATTTGCCTTCGCAATCTATTTTTATTTGCTTTCATTTTCAGATCTATCAATCCAAAAACCCAAAAATACCTCGCTGGGTTTTATTTGGTTTTATTTGCATTTATCAATCTCTGACAATTTTTATCCCGTCTACTTGCCAATTTCTGGCACCGTTACCCGAAAGGGATTGACAACCCCTTTAATAAGTCGGGTTGCGAGTATTTGTTATTTGTGTGCGGGTGCCGTTCACGTAGTGTTGCATGGTTCTCCTACTGGTTCGATAACCTTGGTCTCATCACTGAGGGAAATACCTACCGTAGCTATGCTGCATCATCCCTTCCTCTTTGGGGAAATACCGACGTAGTTCAAGCCGCATCAAAAGGAATTTCTGGCGCCGTTGCCGGGGAGACATCATCAACATCTACCAAGTTCCTAATCACAAACCACATCTCCTTGCAATTTACATTAGTTGCCATTTGCCTCTCGTTTTCCTCTCCCTCACTTCACAAATTTTATTCGCCCTCTTCTTCGTTCGCCGTTTTCTCGTCGGATCTATCTTTTTGCTTGCAATCATGAGTGACTTTGGTATGGCAGAAACAGATGATGGCCTAACTCCTAAAATTGGACGATCTGGCAATCTGGATGCTAAAACTTTTGTTTTGGGGCAAGGGAATGTTATAGGAAAAGAACGTATCCAAGAATTCTTCAATTGTGTTGGAAATTTAAGTCTTTATGATGTTCCTATACTTAAGATGACTAAATCTTACGCGGAAGCTATTTCAGCACTAGTTCTGAAACTTGAAAATAAATTTATCCATTCTCATCCTACCTTGCAAAGATTGTTTTTCGAGTTACCCGTTATAAAGAATCCTGAAGCTAAAAAGTTGGCCACCCTTGTTCTTATGAATGAATTTGATTACATAGTACGGGAAGCAAGGGAATTTTTTGATTTCTATGGTATGAATCGTGAAAAACCAGTGATAGATGAAATTCTTTATAATAGTGATTATGTGCTAAGACATTTGCTTGGGGATAATCAAATCTTTGATGAGAATCTTAAAAAGGAAGTCCCTGTTTTAGATATAATCCAACAAGTTTTCAATGATGTTAATCGACACTATTCTTGGATTGTTGCTGGAAACCAAAAAGGATATGATGATAAGCAACTTGATAGTGCTAAAGCCCCTATGGATAAGTGATGTCTACTATGCAACCTTCTTCTTGTAGACGTTGTTGGGCCTCCAAGTGCAGAAGTTTGTAGGACAGTAGCAAATTTCCCTCAAGTGGATGACCTAAGGTTTATCAATCCATGGGAGGCGTACAATGAAGATGGTCTCTCTCAAACAACCCTGCAACCAAATAAAAAAGAGTCTCTTTTGTCCCCAACACACCCAATACAATGGTAAATTGTATAGGTGCACTAGTTCGGCGAAGAGATGGTGATACAAGTGCAATATGGATGATAGATATAGGTTTTTGTAATCTGAAAATATAAAAACAGCAAGGTAACTAGTAACAAAAGTGAGTGAAAACGGTATTGCAATGCTTAGAAACAAGGCCTAGGGTTCATACTTTCACTAGTGCAAGTTCTATAACAATCCCTCAACGTGCAACAAAGAGTCACTCCAAATTCACTAATAGCGGAGAACAAACGAAGAGATTATTGTAGGGTACGAAACCACCTCAAAGTTATTCTTTCTGATCGATCTATTGGGCTATTCCTATAAGTGTCACAAACAGCCCTAGAGTTCGTACTAAAATAACACCTTAAGACACACATCAACCAAAACCCTAATGTCACCACAAGTATCCGCGAGTTTGATTATACGATATGCATCACACAATCTCAGATTCATCTATTCAAACCAACACAAAGAACTTCAAAAAGTGCCCCAAAGTTTCTACCGGAGAGTCAAGACGAAAACGTGTGCCAACCCCTATGCATAAGTTCACAAGGTCACAGAACCCACAAGTTGATCACCAAAACATACATCAAGTAGATCACGTGAATATCCCATTGTCACCACAGATAAGCACATGCAAGACATACATCAAGTGTTCTCAAATCCTTAAAGACTCAATCCGATATGATAACTTCAAAGGGAAAACTCAGTCCATTACAAGAAGGTAGAGGGGGAGAAACTTCATAAGGTCCAACTATAATAGCAAAGATCGCGGTACATCAAGATCGTGCCAAATTAAGAACACGAGGGAGAGAGAGAGACCAAACACATAGCTATTGGTACATACCCTCAACCCCGAGGGTGAACTACTCCCTCCTCGTCATGGAGACCACCGGGATGATGAAGATGGCCACCGGTGATGGTTTCTCCCTCCGGCAGGGTGCCGGAACGGGCTCCCGATTGGTTTTTCGTGGCTACAGAGGCTTGTGGCGGTGGAACTCCCGATCTAGGTTCTGTTCTGGAGGTTTGGGGATAAATAAGAGGTGTTGGCGTCGAGAACAAGTCAGGGCAGTCCACGAGGGGCCCACAAGGTCGGGTGGCATGCCCTAGGGGGAGGCGCCCCCACCCTTGTGGTGGCCTCGGGACTCCTCTGGTGCATCTCCGGTACTCTGTGGGCTTCTTTTGGTCCATAAAAAATCATCGTAAAGTTTCAGGTCAATTAGACTCCGTTTGATATTCCTTTTCTAGAAACTCAAAAACAAGGAAAAAACAAAAACTGGCACTGGTCTCTAGGTTATTAGGTTAGTCCCAAAAATCATATAAAATAGCATATAAATGCATATAAAACATCCAAGATAGATAATATAATAGCATAGAACAATCAAAAATTATAGATACGTTGGAGACGTATCAATAAGGTGTTCTATGTTATTTTTGCAAAACCTCCTGACGAAGACACCTCTAAGGAAAATGAAACTAAAGATGACAATACTTAGATCCTTTTGCATTATGCCTAGCTAGGACATAAAACGATAGCGCTTGTTGGGAGGCAACCCAATGAATAATTTACTTTTGTCTTTTTCATTTTGTTCTTGAGTGTTTGTACAATTATGCTACTGTTATGATTGTGTTTTTTGTGTTTTAATTAGTGTTTGTGCTAAGCAAAGCCTTTGAGCTCATGTTGGGTGATAGTTGCTTTGATCTTGTTGGAAAACAGAAAATGTGCGTCCAGTAAAATAATTTTTAAAAATCATAGAAGCGACAAAAAATTCTGAATTTTTTACATAAGATTTATATACAAATTCCTCACATCGTCCTAGTTTTTCAGAATTTTTGGAGTTACAGAAGTATTCGAAATATCCAGATTCCTACAGACTGTTCTGTTTTTGACAGATTCTGTTTTCTTTGCGTTGTGTGCTTGTTTTGATGATTCTATGGTTTCCTTTGAAGAGTTTTTTCCATAGAAAAGTTGGAATATATTAGATATAATGCAAAAATGAAATATGAATGGGTTTGCAACAATACTTATAGTAATGATTTTCTTTCTTATACTAACGGATCTCACGAAGGTTTTGTTGAGTTTTGTGTGATTGAAGTTTTCAAATTTTGGGTGAGATCGCGATGGATGGAGGACTAAGGATTAGCAAAAGGCTAAGCTTGGGGATGCCCGAGACACCCCAAGATAATATTCAAGAAGTATCAAGCAACTAAGGTTGGGGATGCCCTGGCATCCCCTCTTTCTTCTAACAACCATCAGTATTTAACTTGAAACTATATTTTTATTCGTCACATATTATGAGTTTTGCTTGGAGCGTCTTGTATGATATGAGTCTTTTCTTATTTTAATTTTTATTTTAAGTCATGAATCCTTGCTGGACACACCTATTTGAGAGAGCCAAAATTATGTTATGACTTGTTAGAATTGCTCTCTATGCTTCACTTGAATCTTTATGAGCTATGGAATTGCTCTAGTGCTTCACTTATATCTTTTTGAGCATGGTATACTTTAGTATTTTTGAAGAAATGCTCTCATGCTTCACTTAGATTTATTTGAGAGTTAGTAAATTTTCGAAGAAATTCTCTCTTGCTTCACTTAAATTATGTAGAGAGAAATAAATATGATGCTCATGTTCTTCACTTATATTTGTTTGAGCTTATTAAAAGTAACATATGAAGCTAGTTCCAAAGTGATAGATATCCAAGGAGGATATAATAAAAACTATCATGAAGATCATTGGACAAAATAAACTTGATCTTTGTAATAGTTTTGAGATATGATGATAGTGATATATGAGTCATATTGATGAGTAATTATGCTTTAGTAAGAATATTGGTGTTAAGGTTTGTGATTCCCTATGCAAGCACAAAAGTCAATAGTTATGCAATGAAATTACATCCTACTTGTGGTACATTATTCGGTGTTAGTTATGCTTATGAGATTTTTTGTTTCTTGGTTGGATGCTTCTCAATCTTTTGCTAGCCTTCATTTGCACTAAGTATGGTCACTACTTGTGCATACAAAATCCTTTAAACCAGTTTTTGCCACATGAGTCCACTATACCTACCTATATGCGGTATTCTTTTGCCGTTCTAAGCAAATTTGTATGTGCCATCTCTAATTTTCAAAACAAATTTCTCTTTTATGTGCTCGTACCGCTCATGAAACAGCAGGGGGTGGCTGATATATTTCCATGCTAAATATGTTATTCTCAAGATGAGTGTTTATTCACTTGTTATTGCACGAGAGTACGGCAAAGGTATCAGGGATGCCTAGTCCCGAAATGAAAAGTGAATTTACTTTATGTTGTCAAATAATAAATTCCTTGGAAAATGTTGGTATGGAAGGCACCCGTGGATACGGTTAGCCATGAAAAGTGAAAGTATGGTGAAAAAAGGAATAAACTTTATTTTCTGCTTGGGAACCGCCTATGATATATCTAGCATGGAAAGTATTGGGAACTACTCGATCGTTTTCGTTGACAGGAAAAGCATGCCACCCAAAATGTTTTATCTCTATCTTTTTTGCTTTGAGCTCTCGCACCTCTACAAATCCCTACTTCCCTCCGCGAAGGGCCTTTCTATTTACTTTATGCAATTTTTATTTTTACTTGAGTCTCCATCTTCTCTTATAAAGCACCAACTAAGGGGCACAATGATCGTACTTGAGCATTGGGTGTAGCTAATATGCGAGTGTGTTTCATGAATGGATCAATGATTGAGCATAATGGGCTAGGGATAACTTGCTTTAGCGTTGATATTTTGAAAGACATGGTTGCTTGTTGATATGCTTTAGTATTAAAGTCCTCATGTCAAAACTATACTATTGCTTTGAACCATATAAAAGTCCAAATGTCCATGCTACAAAGAAAAGAATATGTGATGAACATGTTAGGCAGCATTCCACATCAAAAATTCTCTTTTATCATTTACCTACTCGAGGACGAGCCTGAATTAAGCTTGGGGATGCTGATACGTCTCCAACGTATCTACAATTTTTTATTGTTCCATGCTGTTATATTATCATTCTTGGATGTTTTACAATCATTTTATATCATTTTTTGGGACTAACCTATTGACATAGTGTCAAGTGCCAGTTGTCCATGCTTGTTTTTTACATCGCAGGAAATCAATACCAAACAAGTCCAAACGCAGCAAAACTTTTTGTGGATTTTTTCTGTACCAGAAGACACCTGATGGGCCAGGAAAGTACATGAGGGGAGCTCCGAGGGGAGCACAACTCACCAGGGCACGCCTGGGAGCCCAGGCGCGCACAGGTGGGTTGTGCCCACCTCGATGGCCTCCCGCACCGCCTCTTTGCTCTATAAATACCCTAATATTCCAGAAACCCTGGGGGAGTCAACGAAAATCAATTCCAGCCACCGCAAGTTACAGAACCACCACATCCAATCTAGACACCATCACGGAGGGTTCATCATCCTCATTGGTGCCTCTCCGATGATGCGTGAGTAGTTCATTGTAGACCTACGGGTCCGTAGTTAGTAGCTAGATGGCTTCCTCTCTCTCTTTTGATTCTCAATACAATGGTCTCCTGGAGATCTATTTGGTGTAACTCTTTTTGCGTGAGTTTGTTGGGATCCGATAAACTTTGAGTTTATGATCAGATCTATGTTTTTATCCATGAAAGTTATTTGGGTCTTCTTTGATCTCTTATATGCATGACTACTTATAGCTTCGTATTTCTTCTTCGAATCTTTGGTTTAGTTAGGCCAACTATTTCGATTTTTCTTGCCATGGGAAGAGGTGCTTTGTGATGGGTTCGATCTTATGGTGCTTGATCCCAGTGACAGAAGGGAAACCGACACGTATGTATCGTTGCTATTAAGGATAACAAGATGGGGTCTATTTCTACATAAATAGATCTTGTCTACATCATGCCATCGTTCTTATTGCATTACTCCGTTTCTCCATGAACTTAATACACTAGATGCATGCTGGATAGTGGTCGATGTGTGGAGTAATAGTAGTAGATGCAGGCAGGAGTCGGTCTACTAATCTTGGACGTGATGCCTATGTAATGATCATTGCCTGGATATCGTCATGATTATTTGAAGTTCTATCAATTGTCCAACAGTAATTTGTTTACCCACCGTATGCTATTTTTCTCGAGAGAAGCCACTAGTGAAATCTACGACCCCCGGGTCTCTTCTTTATTATATTTGCCTTCACGATCTATTTTTATTTGCTTTTATTTTCATATCTATTGATCCAAAAACACAAAAATACCTCGCTGAATTTTATTTGCATTTATCAATCTATCACAATTTTTATTCCGTCTACTTGCCAATTTCTGGCACCATTACCCGAAAGGGATTGACAACTTCTTTAATACGTCAGGTTGCGAGTATTTGTTATTTGTGTGTAGGAGCCGTTCACGTAGTGTCGCGTGGTTCTGCTACTAGTTCGATAACCTTGGTCTCATCACCGAGGGAAATACCCACCGTAGCTGCATCATCCCTTCCTCTTTGGGGAAATACCGACGTAGTTCAAGCCGCATCATCCCTCTCCCTGCAGACAACAAGACTGACTGTGACGAAACAACCGAATCAAGCGTTCCTCCAAGGCTAGGCCAATGGGAGTCCCGATACACCGCATACTGCGATGGCCATCAGCATACCGCACACGGACGGTCGGCTAGGCCGCCGACCCATTCGGGCAGGATCGAACGATCCCTCTAAAATTATTACTTTATTAGTGTGCCATGCAGGTATTCTATACCACGTAATGTATCATATACTCTCACACATACTGCAACAAATATTGTACCATGTATAACATTTAAAATTTTGATTTATTTGAACACATTTGAGAAAACAAGAATAATTTCGAAAAATGTGAACAAAATTTGAAATTCCAATAATTTTTTGAAAAAGAAGGGAAAAAAATGAAACTCTGAAAATTTTCTGTAAATTGTGGGGTTTTTCTAATACAAATTTTTTTGCAAACAATTTTTTTTGAACATTCAATAAAATAAATAAATAATTAAATGTTAAACGTATTATAAAAGTGTGAATTTTATTTGAATTTCGAATATTTTTTTATTTTTTCAAACAAATTTCAAGATTTGGTTTTGTAAATGAACAAATTTTTAAATTCCAAAATTTTCTAAAACGTGATTTTTTAAAAATTCCTATCATTTTTAAAAGACATTTGAATAATATTTTTTAATGTACAATTTTTAAAATTCTGAACATTTTTAGAGTGCGAACAAAAATTTGAAATTCTAGGTATTTTTGAAAAGGCGAACATTTTTTGTAATTTTTGAACACTTTAACAGTTTTTGATCATTTATTGGAAATTGGTAATTTTGGAAATAGAAAAAGATTAAAATAAAACAAAACAAAAAGGAAAAATAAACAGGAAAACCTAAAAAAACGAAAAGAAACTATAGACACCAGTAAAAAGAAACAAAAATAACAGTTTACGAATCTTTAGAAGGTTCCCAAAACCATAACCAAAAAGCTATGTGTATTGCTAAAATGGCCCAGCACAATTGCTTGATAGTTCAACCCTGCGTGTGTGAATCGGGGACACCTTGACGCAAATGGCATCAGATAGGATTTTCTCAGTCCAAACACTCCTTTGACGATTGCGCAGGTCAATGGATCTATGTAATAATCAAAATTTTCTCAAAAAAAAAAATGTAATAATCAAATGGACAAGATTTGGTCTCCCAAAGCCTAAATAAGTACCATATGGCAACCAAACAAGCCCAGGTCGACCAACCAAACAGCCACGTCGACTGCCACGACCCACTCCACTGCATCATCTGCACGCGCCCAGGCCACATCGGCAAGGAGTGCCCCCAGAACCGTAGAAACCAGAAGGGGGACGGGCTTCAGGCTCGTCCGGTGCGGGATCGGCTGGTCTTCCCTCCCCAGGCCAGCCCTCCTCCGCCTGCGATGGCTGCGCCAGGCGCCCCCTGCGTCGACCACGGGCGCCGTCCGAGGACCAACCACAAGGTGATCGCCTCCACCCCTGAGCTGGAGGAGCAGATCTTCCTGCTGCAGCAGCACGCGGTGGTAGTCACCGCGGTGAGCAAGCTGCACGCGGCCAGTCCCCTCTCCATCGGCCGCGCCATCGAGCGGGAGTTCCAGATCCCCCCGCACCTCCTTCGCGTCACCAGCAACGATCCGGAGGACTTCTTCATCCACTTCACCCTGCCGGCGCATAAAGACACCGTCGTCCGGCGGGGATCGATCGTGGTGGATGGCGTCTCCTTCCTGCTGGAGCCATGGAGGGAGGACACGCATGCCATCCACGACACCTGGATGCTGCATGTCCGTGTCGTCATGGAGAAGCTGCCGATGCCGCTCTGGACGCTGGAGGGCGCGTAGGAGGTGCTGGGCAACGCGGTCATCATCGACCGCCTCGACAGCCGTACGTTCGAGCGCGCGGACACGAAGCTGTTCGCTGTCTGGGTGTGGCAGCTGCACCACATCCCCACCAAGCGAACCCTGTGGAAGCACGCCAGAGGTGCCGGCCGGGTGGAGGAGATGATCGGCTTCTCGCCCCCTAGCCGGGCCGTCGTACCGCCGCCGAACCTGCTGCGCTGGGATGTGCTGGTGCACATCGACCGGGTCAAAGACTGGGAGCCCCTGTCCCCGCGCTCCTCCAACTCCGAGCAGAGTGGCCTCCCGTCCTCTGACGACGACGACCGCCCGTACCCGCGCTACCCCCACGCGGGGGGCTGGGTGGCCGAGTGGAGGACGGCAGGCCGTCGCAGGACCTGGGGCAGCGCCTGCGCCCGCCCGCACAAGTGGCGTCTTTGGGCTACAGGGGCATGCCCTCAGTGGGCAACAGGCGCATCCACGACGGCGACGACAGGGCTGGCCAGCGGAGGTCATGGAAGGAAACGCTTCTCCGGCGGAGTCGCGGCAAGGAGCCGGCCGCGCCTCCCCCCGCTCCTGAGAGCCGTCGCAGCCGCACCCCAACTTCGCGCCGCGTTCATGGCGCCTCCAAGGACAGGCGTGCCGACCACGCCCCCAGGGAGCTCCGCTCGGGGGGCAGGGCTGGCTCCAGCCGCTCCCGCGGGGCGTCTTCATCTCGCACGCCTGCGACTTCTGCCAACTCGCTGCTCGCGCCGCACAGGCCCCTCCCTCAGGCTACAGGCGGCGCTCCGGAGGAAGACCCGGTGGTCGCTTTCTTCGACGTGGTCGACAAGGAGCTGCCGCCTTCCCCAAGGGTGGACGCGCGGGCGGCGGCCACTGTCGATAAGCCTCTCACCTTCACCGACCAAGTGGGCGCTGGCAGCGGCAGCGACGATGTCATCGACATGGGCCCGGCCCTCTCGCTCGCGCGTCACTCTCCCAGGCCGGCGACCTCTCACTCTGTGCAGCTCGGCGCGGTGACCTCTCAGGTTTGCCACCTGCAGATCGCCGATCCGGGTAGGGAGGGTGAGGCGTGCCAGCTGTTCGCCAACGCTGCGCCATCCATTCTGGGCAAACCTCCAGACCGAGCCAAGACGCCCTGCCGTTCCAGGCCTGCCGCGACGCCGTCCGCCAGAGCGCCCGCCGGGCGAAGAATCCGTCCACCATTCCGGTCAGCCAGCGGGCAACGCTCCGCATCATCCACGGCCTCGGCATCCTCGGGCCCAAAGAGACCATGACGGCCAAGGCAGCGGAGGCGCTGATCCGCCGGTTCGACGAGCCCCTGTCCGACTCCGACATCAAGGCCATCGCGAAGCTGACGAACCTCGACGCCGCAGCGCTCAAGATTGCCGCGGGCATGCATGGTCCAGACGGAGAGGCCTCGCAGGCCACCACCTCTCCATGTTAGTGTTCCCTAGTCGTAGCAGTCTCCGACGGCCCCAAGCGTTCGGCTGGGGTGAGTTAGGCTTCAACATGCAATGTAATAGTGTAGGTCTCGTCAGTGAGTGAGGTGTAGCTATTCGCCGGCAGAATTTGGGGCCTGTTGGTGGCCGCCGGCGAACCCCGGCCCGATGGTGGTGTGCCCGTGTTTGAATTCAAGTAGTAGTAGTAGTCAGAGCTTTCACTTGTTCCCCCATGAATGATCCAAACTGCCCGATTATGAGTTGGAATGTGCGGGGCTTGAACTCGCCGGCCCGGCGAGAAGTAGTTTTGGAGACGGCGGAGGCACATAAGCCGGCCATTCTTTGCCTTCAGGAAACAAAAATCGATGAGTGGAGCAGGGCTCTAGTTAGGGAAACCGGTGGAGCGCGGCTCGCCGACTGCGCCGTCCTCCCTGCCATGGGCACAAGGGGAGGCATCGCCATCTTCTGGGACAGTAACCGAGTAGAAGTGCTCTCGCAAGCCGTGGGGTGCTTCTCAAACACCGCAAAGATTACCATCATCGCAAGCAGGGCTACATTTTGGCTCACGACAGTCTACAGGCCGGTCGACGACGGAAGGAAAAACGACTTCCTGGCCGAGCTGGCGCGGGCAGCCCCTCCCCCAGACGCCCCCTGGCTCATCAACAGCGACTTCAACATGATATACGAGGCGCGCGACAAAAACAACACCAACTTAAACCGTAGGATCATGGGAAAGTTTCGTGCTGCGATCGACGCGGCAGGGCTCAAAGAGATTAAGTGCAAGAACAGAAGATTTACATGGAGTAACGAGCGTGCGTTGCCAAACTTAGTTAGCATAGACAAATTCTTCTGCACCTCGGCCTGGGCATCCATGTTTCAATCCTACCTCCTTCACGCCGCTTCTACCTTGTGCTCCGATCACTGCCCGTTGCTGCTGGCGGAGGCGGCGGCGCCTCGCCGCGCGGCTCGCTTCCTTTTCGTGTCGTTCTGGCCGAGGTTTCCTCGCTTCCACATCACGGTGCAAAGGGCATGGGATCGCCCGGTGGCCTCGACCTGTGCCTTCAAGAGGATTTGCACTAAGCTAGCTCGAGTGGCCCGAGACCTGAAGATTTGGGCCAAGGGCTTCTTCAGCGAGTCAAAGCTGCAGATGCACATCGCAAACGAGATCATGCTCCGCCACGACATCGCTCAAGAGAGTAGGCAACTAACAGTAGATGAGCTCCAGCTGCGGAAACAACTTAAGATACGAGTCCTTGGACTCGCCGCCATCGAGAGAGCGCGTAGGAGGCAGGCCTCGCGCGTCACCTTGCTGTGCGCGGGCAACGCCTGAAGGAAATATGCCCTAGAGGCAATAACAAAGTTATTATTTATTTCCTTATATCATGATAAATGTTTATTATTCATGCTAGAATTGTATTAACCGGAAACATAATACATGTGTGAATACATAGACAAACAGAGTGTCACTAGTATGCCTCTACTTGACTAGCTCGTTGATCAAAGATGGTTATGTTTCCTAACCATAGACATGAGTTGTTATTTGATTAACGGGATCACATCATTAGGAGAATGATGTGATTGACTTGACCCATTCCGTTAGCTTAGCACTCGATCGTTTAGTATGTTGCTATTGCTTTCTTCATGACTTATACATGTTCCTATGACTATGAGATTATGCAACTCCCGCTTACCGGAGGAACACTTTGTGTGCTACCAAACGTCACAACGTAACTGGGTGATTATAAAGGTGCTCTACAGGTGTCTCCAAAGGTACTTGTTGGGTTGGCGTATTTCGAGATTAGGATTTGTCACTCCGATTGTCGGAGAGGTATCTCTGGGCCCACTCAGTAATACACATCACTATAAGCCTTGCAAGCATTGTGACTAATGAGTTAGTGGCGGGATGATGTATTACAGAACGAGTAAATAGACTTGCCGGTAACGAGATTGAACTAGGTATCGAGATACCGATGATCGAATCTCGGGCAAGTAACATACCGATGACAAAGGGAACAACGTATGTTGTTATGCGGTCTGACCGATAAAGATCTTCGTAGAATATGTGGGAACCAATATGAGCATCCAGGTTCCGCTATTGGTTATTGACCGGAGAGGTGTCTCGGTCATGTCTACATAGTTCTCGAACCCGTAGGGTCCGCACGCTTAACGTTACGATGACAGTTATATTATGAGTTTATATGTTTTGATGTACCGAAGGTTGTTCAGAGTCCCGGATGTGATCACGGACATGACGAGGAGTCTTGAAATGGTCGAGACATAAAGATTGATATATTGGAAGCCTATGTTTGGACATCGGAAGTGTTTCGGGTGAAATTGGGATTTTTCCGGAGTACCGGGAGGTTACCGGAACCCCCCGGTAACTTAATGGGCCTTATTGGGCCTAGGTGGAAGAGAGGAGAGGAGGCCAGGGCAGGGCCGCGCGCCCCTTCCCCCCAGTCCGAATAGGACAAGGAGAGGGGGGCGGCGCCCCCCCTTCCTTCCTCCCCTCCACCTTTTCCCCCTTCCTCTCCTAGTCCAACATGGAAAGGGGGGAGTCCTACTCCCAGTAGGAGTAGGACTCCTCCTGGCGCGCCTCTCCTCCTAGGCCGGCGGCCTCCCCCTTGCTCCTTTATATACGGGGGCAGGGGGGCACCTCTCGACACACAATTGATCAACGATCTTTTAGCCGTGTGCGGTGCCCCCCTCCACCATATTACACCTCGATAATATCGTAGCGGTGCTTAGGCGAAGCCCTGCGTCGGTAGAACATCATCATCGTCACCACGCCGTCGTGCTGACGAAACTCTCCCTCAACACTCGGCTGGATCGGAGTTCGAGGGACGTCATCGAGCTGAACGTGTGCTGAACTCGGAGGTGCCGTGCGTTCGGTACTTGATCGGTCGGATCATGAAGACGTACGACTACATCAACCGTGTTGTGTTAACGCTTCCGCTTTCGGTCTACGAGGGTACGTGGGCAACACTCTCCCCTCTCGTTGCTATGCATCACCATGATCTTGCGTGTGCGTAGGAATTTTTTTGAAATTACTACGTTCCCCATCAGTGGTATCAGAGCCTGGTTTTATGCGTTGATGTTATATGCACGAGTAGAACACAAGTTAGTTGTGGGCGATATAAGTCATACTGCTTACCAGCATGTCATACTTTGGTTCGGCGGTATTGTGAGATGAAGCGGCCCGGACCGACATTACGCGTACGCTTACGCGAGACTGGTTTCACCATGGCGAGCACTCGTTGCTTAAAGGTGACTGGCGGGTGTCTGACTCTCTCACTTTAGTTGAACCGAGTGTGGCTACGCCCGGTCCTTGCGAAGGTTAAAACAGCAACAACTTGACAAACTATCGTTGTGGTTTTGATGCGTAGGCAAGAACGGTTCTTGCTAAGCCCGTAGCAGCCACGTAAAACTTGCAACAACAAAGTAGAGGACGTCTAACTTGTTTTTGCAGGCCATGTTGTGATGTGATATGGTCAAGACATGATGCTATATTTTATTGTATGAGATGATCATGTTTTGTAACCGAGTTATCGGCAACTGGCAGGAGCCATATGGTTGTCGCTTTATTGTATGCAATGCAATCGCCATGTAATTGTTTTACTTTATCACTAAGTGGTAGCAATAGTCGTAAAAGCAATAGTTGACGAGACGACAACGATACTACGATGGAGATCAAGGTGTCGCGCCGGTGACGATGGTGATCATGACGGTGCTTCGGAGATGGAGATCACAAGCAGAAGATGATGATGGCCATATCGTATCACTTATATTGATTGCATGTGATGTTTATCTTTTATGCATCTTATCTTGCTTTGATTGACGGTAGCATTATAAGATGATCTCTCACTAAAAATTTCAAGATAAAAGTGTTCTCCCTAAGTATGCACCGTTGCGAAAGTTCTTCGTGCTGAGACACCACGTGATGATCGGGTGTGATAGGCTCTACGTTCAAATACAACGGGTGCAAAACAGTTGCACACGCGGAATACCCAGGTTAAACTTGACGAGCCTAGCATATGCAGATATGGCCTCGGAACACGGAGACCGAAAGGTCGAGCGTGAATCATATATTAGATATGATCAACATAGTGATGTTCACCATTGAAACTACTCCATCTCACGTGATGATCGGACATGGTTTAGTTGATATGGATCACGTGATCACTTAGAGGATTAGAGGGATGTCTATCTAAGTGGGAGTTCTTAAGTAATATGATTAATAGAACTTAAATTTATCATGAACTTAGTACCTGATAGTATCTTGCTTGTCTATGTTAATTGTAGATAGATGGCCCGTGCTGTTGTTCCGTTGAATTTTAATGCGTTCCTTGAGAAAGCAAAGTTGAAAGATGATGGTAGCAATTACACGGACTGGGTCCATAACTTGAGGATTATCCTCATTGCTGCACAGAAGAATTACGTCCTGGAAGCACCGCTGGGTGCCAGGCCTGCTGCAAGAGCAACACCGGAAGTTATGAACGTCTGGCAGAGCAAAGCTGATGACTACTCGATAGTTCAGTGTGCCATGCTTTACGGCTTAGAACCGGGTCTTCAACGACGTTTTGAACGTCATGGAGCATATGAGATGTTCCAGGAGTTGAAGTTAATATTTCAAGCAAATGCCCGGATTGAGAGATATGAAGTCTCCAATAAGTTCTACAGCTGCAAGATGGAAGAGAATAGTTCTGTCAGTGAGCATATACTCAAAATGTCTGGGTATAATAATCACTTGATTCAACTGGGAGTTAATCTTCCGGATGATAGCGTCATTGACAGAATTCTTCAATCACTGCCACCAAGCTACAAGAGCTTCGTGATGAACTATAACATGCAAGGGATGAATAAGACAATTCCCGAGCTCTTCGCAATGCTAAAGGCAGCGGAGGTAGAAATCAAAAAGGAGCATCAAGTGTTGATGGTCAATAAGACCACTAGTTTCAAGAAAAAGGGCAAAGGGAAGAAGAAGGGGAACTTCAAGAAGAATAGCAAGCAAGTTGCTGTTCAGGAGAAGAAACCCAAGTCTGGACCTAAGCCTGAGACTGAGTGCTTCTACTGCAAGCAGACTGGTCACTGGAAGCGGAACTGCCCCAAGTATTTGGCGGATAAGAAGGATGGCAAAGTGAACAAAGGTATATGTGATATACATGTTATTGATGTGTACCTTACTAATGCTCGCAGTAGCACCTGGGTATTTGATACTGGTTCTGTTGCTAATATTTGCAACTCGAAACAGGGGCTACGGATTAAGCGAAGATTGGCTAAGGACGAGGTGATGATGCGCGTGGGAAATGGTTCCAAAGTCGATGTGATCGCGGTCGGCACGCTACCTATACATCTACCTTCGGGATTAGTTTTAGACCTAAATAATTGTTATTTGGTGCCAGCGTTAAGCATGAACATTATATCTGGATCTTGTTTGATGCGAGACGGTTATTCATTTAAATCAGAGAATAATGGTTGTTCTATTTATATGAATAATATCTTTTATGGTCATGCACCCTTGAAGAGTGGTCTATTTTTGTTGAATCTCGATAGTAGTGATACACATATTCATAATATTGAAGCCAAAAGATGCAGAGTTGATAATGATAGTGCAACTTATTTGTGGCACTGCCGTTTAGGTCATATCGGTGTAAAGCGCATGAAGAAACTCCATACTGATGGACTTTTGGAATCACTTGATTATGAATCACTTGGTACTTGCGAACCGTGCCTCATGGGCAAGATGACTAAAACACCGTTCTCCGGAACTATGGAGAGAGCAACAGATTTATTGGAAATCATACATACAGATGTATGTGGTCCGATGAATATTGAGGCTCGTGGCGGATATCATTATTTTCTCACCTTCACAGATGATTTGAGCAGATATGGGTATATCTACTTAATGAAACATAAGTCTGAAACATTTGAAAAGTTCAAAGAATTTCATAGCGAAGTTGAAAATCATCGTAACAAGAAAATAAAGTTTCTACGATCAGATCGTGGAGGAGAATATTTGAGTTACGAGTTTGGCCTACATTTGAAACAATGCGGAATAGTTTCGCAACTCACGCCACCCGGAACACCACAACGTAATGGTGTGTCCGAACGTCGTAATCGTACTTTACTAGATACGGTGCGATCTATGATGTCTCTTACTGATTTACCGCTATCGTTTTGGGGTTATGCTTTAGAGACGGCTGCATTCACTCTAAATAGGGCACCATCAAAATCCGTTGAAACGACACCTTATGAACTATGGTTTGGCAAGAAACCAAAGTTGTCGTATCTTAAAGTTTGGGGTTGCGATGCTTATGTGAAGAAACTTCAACCTGATAAGCTCGAACCTAAATCGGAGAAATGTGTCTTCATAGGATACCCAAAGGAGACTGTTGGGTACACCTTCTATCACAGATCCAAAGGCAAGACATTCGTTGTTAAGAATGGATTCTTTCTAGAGAAGGAGTTTCTCTCGAAAGAAGTGAGTGGGAGGAAAGTAGAACTTGATGAGGTAACTATACCTGCTCCCTTATTGGAAAGTAGATCATCACAGAAACCAGTTTCTGCGACACCTACGCCAATTAGTGGGGAAGTTAATGATAATGATCATGAAACTTCAGATCAAGTTATTACTGAACCTCGTAGATCAACCAGATTAAGATCCGCACCAGAGTGGTACGGTAATCCTGTTCTGGAGGTTGTTACTAGACCATGACGAACCTACGAACTATGAAGAAGCGATGGTGAGCCCAGATTCCGCAAAATGGCTTGAGGCCATGAAATCCGAGATGGGATCCATGTATGAGAACAAAGTATGGACTTTGGTTGACTTGCCCGATGATCGGCAAGCAATTGAAAATAAATGGATCTTCAAGAAGAAGACTGACGCTGACGGTAATGTTACTGTCTATAAAGCTCGACTTGTTGCGAAAGATTTTCGACAAGTTCAAGGGATTGACTACGATGAGACCTTCTCACCCGTAGCGATGCTTAAGTCTGTCCGAATCATGTTAGCAATTGCCGCATTTTATGATTATGAAATTTGGCAAATGGATGTCAAAACTGCATTCCTGAATGGATTTCTGGAAGAAGAGTTGTATATGATGCAACCGGAAGGTTTTGTCGATCCAAAGGGAGCTAACAAAGTGTGCAAGCTCCAGCGATCCATTTATGGACTGGTGCAAGCCTCTCGGAGTTGGAATAAACACTTTGATAGTGTGATCAAAGCATTTGGTTTTATACAGACTTTTGGAGAAGCCTGTATTTACAAGAAAGTGAGTGGGAGCTCAGTAGCATTTCTGATATTATATGTGGATGACATATTGCTAATTGGAAATGATATAGAATTTCTGGATAGCATAAAGGGATACTTGAATAAGAGTTTTTCAATGAAAGACCTCGGTGAAGCTGCATATATATTGGGCATCAAGATCTATAGAGATAGATCAAGACGCTTAATTGGACTTTCACAAAGCACATACCTTGACAAAGTTTTGAAGAAGTTCAAAATGGATCAAGCAAAGAAAGGGTTCTTGCCTGTACTACAAGGTGTGAGATTGAGTAAGACTCAATGCCCGACCACTGCAGAAGATAGAGAGAAGATGAAAGATGTTCCCTATGCTTCAGCCATAGGCTCTATCATGTATGCAATGCTGTGTACCAGACCTGATGTGTGCCTTGCTATAAGTTTAGCAGGGAGGTACCAAAGTAATCCAGGAGTGGATCACTGGACAGCGGTCAAGAACATCCTAAAATACCTGAAAAGGACTAAGGATATGTTTCTCGTTTATGGAGGTGACAAAGAGCTCATCGTAAATGGTTACGTTGATGCAAGCTTTGACACTGATCCGGACGACTCTAAATCGCAAACCGGATACGTGTTTACATTGAACGGTGGAGCTGTCAGTTGGTGCAGTTCTAAGCAAAGTGTCGTGGCGGGATCTACGTGTGAAGCGGAGTACATAGCTGCTTTGGAAGCAGCAAATGAAGGAGTCTGGATGAAGGAGTACATATCCGATCTAGGTGTCATACCTAGTGCATCGGGACCAATGAAAATCTTTTGTGACAATACTGGTGCAATTGCCTTAGCAAAGGAATCCAGATTTCACAAGAGAACCAAGCACATCAAAAGACGCTTCAATTCCATCCGGGATTTAGTCTAGGTGGGAGACATAGAAATTTGCAAGATACATACGGATCTGAATGTTGCAGACCCGTTGACTAAGCCTCTTCCACGAGCAAAACATGGTCAGCACCAAGACTCCATGGGTGTAAGAATCATTACTGTATAATCTAGATTATTGACTCTAGTGCAAGTGGGAGACTGGAGGAAATATGCCCTAGAGGCAATAATAAAGTTATTATTTATTTCCTTATATAATGATAAATGTTTATTATTCATGCTAGAATTGTATTAACCGGAAACATAATACATGTGTGAATACATAGACAAACAGAGTGTCACTAGTATGCCTCTACTTGACTAGCTCGTTGATCAAAGATGGTTATGTTTCCTAACCATAGACATGAGTTGTTATTTGATTAACGGGATCACATCATTAGGAGAATGATGTGATTGACTTGACCCATTCCGTTAGCTTAGCACTCGATCGTTTAGTATGTTGCTATTGCTTTCTTCATGACTTATACATGTTCCTATGACTATGAGATTATGCAACTCCCGTTTACCGGAGGAACACTTTGTGTGCTACCAAACGTCACAACGTAACTGGGTGATTATAAAGGTGCTCTACAGGTGTCTCCAAAGGTACTTTTTGGGTTGGCGTATTTCGAGATTAGGATTTGTCACTCCGATTGTTGGAGAGGTATCTCTGGGCCCACTCAGTAATACACATCACTATAAGCCTTGCAAGCATTGTGACTAATGAGTTAGTTGCGGGATGATGTATTACGGAACGAGTAAAGAGACTTGCCGGTAACGAGATTGAACTAGGTATCGAGATACCGACGATCGAATCTCGGGCAAGTAACATACCGATGACAAAGGGAACAACGTATGTTGTTATGCGGTCTGACTGATAAAGATCTTCGTAGAATATGTGGGAACCAATATGAGCATCCAGGTTCTGCTATTGGTTATTGACCGGAGAGGTGTCTCGGTCATGTCTACATAGTTCTCGAACCCGTAGGGTCCGCACGCTTAACGTTACGATGACAGTTATATTATGAGTTTATATGTTTTGATGTACCGAAGGTTGTTCGGAGTCCCGGATGTGATCACGGACATGACGAGGAGTCTCGAAATGGTCGAGACATAAAGATTGATATATTGGAAGCCTATGTTTGGACATCGAAAGTGTTCCGGGTGAAATCGGGATTTTTCCGGAGTACCGGGAGGTTACCAGAACCCCCCGGTAACTTAATGGGCCTTATTGGGCCTAGGTGGAAGAGAGGAGAGGAGGCCAGGGCAGGGCCGCGCGCCCCTCCCCCCAGTCCGAATAGGACAAGGAGAGGGGGGCGGCGCCCCCCCCCCTTCCTTCCTCCCCTCCACCTTTCCCCCCTTCCTCTCCTAGTCCAACATGGAAAGGGGGGGAGTCCTACTCCCGGTAGGAGTAGGACTCCTCCTGGCGCGCCTCTCCTCCTAGGCCGGCGGCCTCCCCCTTGCTCCTTTATATATGGGGGCAGGGGGGCACCTCTCGACACACAATTGATCAACGATCTTTTAGCCGTGTGCGGTGCCCCCCTCCACCATATTACACCTCGATAATATCGTAGCGGTGCTTAGGCAAAGCCCTGCGTCGGTAGAACATCATCATCGTCACCACGCCGTCGTGCTGACGAAACTCTCCCTCAACACTCGGCTGGATCGGAGTTCGAGGGACGTCATCGAGCTGAACGTGTGCTGAACTCGGAGGTGCCGTGCGTTCGGTACTTGATCGGTCGGATCGTGAAGACGTACGACTACATCAACCGCGTTGTGTTAACGCTTCCGCTTTCAGTCTACGAGGGTACGTGGACAACACTCTCCCCTCTCGTTGCTATGCATCACCATGATCTTGCGTGTGCGTAGGAATTTTTTTGAAATTACTACGTTCCCCATCAATTCCAAGTTGGCATTCTTCCAGGCAAAAATCAACTCACGGCGCCAAAAAAACTTCATCCATGCCCTGCACACCCAAGACTCCATTGCCACCTCCCACGGCGACAAGGAACGGATCATCCACGAGCACTTCCGATCCTCGCTGGGCATGACATCGCCTCGTAGCCAAACCATCAACTGGGAGTCCATCCAGCTGCCGTCCCTGCCGGCAGCCGGCCTCGATAACCCATTCACCGAGGATGAGGGGTGGGCGGCGATCTGCAAATCCCCGCTGGAGAAATCCCCGGGCCTGGACGGCTTCAACGGCACTTTCTTCCGCTCGTGTTGGTCCATCATCAAGACAGATATCATGGCCGTCTTCCATCAATTCTACAATCTCTCGGGCGGCGACATGGCGGCGATCAACAATGCCACAATCATTCTCCTGCCTAAGAAGGATGGGGCTATGGAGATCTCCCACTTCAGACCGATCAGTTTGATCCATTCGGTAGCCAAACTCATCTCCAAAGTTCTTTCCATTAGACTGGCGTCAGTCATCGGCTCCATCATCTCTCCGGCGCAGACGACCTTCCTGAAGTCGAAATGCATCCACGACAGCTTTCTCTTCGTGCAGAACGCTGTTCGGGCTCTCCACCGCCGCAAAACACCGGGGTTACTAGTAAAGCTAGACATATCTAAGGCGTTCGACACCGTCTCTTGGGAATACTTGCTGGAGCTTCTCCAACAGCTAGGGTTTAGCGCGCGATGGCGGGATTGGGTGGCTCGTCTGCTCGCCTCGGCTTCCTCCGCGGTCTCCCTCAACGGCCCAGTCGGCCCTGGCATCCTCCACCTCCGCGGGCTGGGCTAGGGCGACCCGCTCTCGCCCTTTCCTTTCATTATGGCCATCGACCCGCTGCATCATCTCATCGCGGCGGCAGTAGATCAGCAGCTGTTGCATTGCCTCCCTGGCCGCGACCTCGCGCTCCGCATAAGTCTCTACGCTGACGACGATGTTATCTTCATAAACCCTAGACGTGAAGAAGTAGACTCTTTGCTGCTCAGCCTTAGCAATTTCGGTAAGGCAACCGGGCTTTGCATCAACCCAGCCAAATCCACGGTCTCGCTGATCCGTTGCGAGGGCATCAACGTCGGCGAGGTGCTCCAGGGTTTTGCGGGCTCCATCGCCCCCTTCCCCATCAAATATCTTGGGCTGCCGGTCTCTACGGGCCGCCTGCGCTTGGTCCACTTCCAGTTCATCATCGACAGGATCAAGGCAAGACTCGCGGGATGGAAGGGCAAGCTGCTGCCGATGGCCGGCCGCCGTGTCCTCATCCGATGTGTGCTGAGTGCCATGCCAACTTTCGCCCTCACCGTCCTTCGTGTCCCAAGAAGATCCTCAAGGAGATTGACAAACGCAGGCGGCGCTTTGATGTCTACTACGCAACCTTCTTCTTGTAGACGTTGTTGGGCCTCCAAGTGCAAGCGCTAGCATATATGGTGGCTAACATACGCGAATGAGAGCGAGAAGAGAAGCAACGGAACGGTCGTGAACTAGCAATGATCAAGAAGTGATCCTGAACTCCTAGTTACGTCAAACATAACCCAGAAACCGTGTTCACTTCCCGGACTCCGCCGAGAAGAGACCATCACGGCTACACACGCAGTTGATGCGTTTTAATTAAGGTCAAGTGTCAAGTTCTCTACAACCGGATATTAACAAAATTCCCATCTGCCACATAACCGCGGGCACGACTCTCGAAAGTTTATACCCTGCAGGGGTGTCCCAACTTAGCCCATTATAAGCTCTCACGGTCAACGAAGGATAAACCTTCTCCCAGGACGACCCGATTAGTCTTGGAATCCTGGTTACAAGACATTTCGACAATGGTAAAACAAGACCAGCAAAGCCGCCCGATGTGCCGACAAATCCCGATAGGAGCTGCACATATCTCGTTCTCAGGGCAACACCGGATGAGACTAGCTACGAGTAAAACCAGACCTCAAGTTTCCCCAAGGTGGCCCCGCATGCAGCTCAGTTCGGACCAACACTCGAAGGAGCACTGGCCCGGGGGGGTCTAAAATAAAGATGACCCTTGAGTCTGCAGAACCCAAGGGAAAAGGGGATAGGTGGTAGCAAATGGTAAAACCAAGGTTGGGCCTTGCTGGAGGAGTTTTATTCAAAGCGAACTGTCAAGGGGGTCCCATAAATCACCCAACCGCGTAAGGAACACAAAATCAAGGAACATAACACCGGTATGACGGAAACTAGGGCGGCAAGAGTGGAACAAAACACCAGGCATAAGGCCGAGCCTTCCACCCTTTACCAAATATATAGATGCATTAATATAATAAGAGATAGTGTGATATTCCAAAAAGTCCATGTTCCAGCATGGAACAAACTTCAACTTCACCTGCAACTAGCAACGCTATAAGAAGGGCTGAGCAAAAGCGGTAACTTAGCCAAACAACGGTTGGCTAGGAAAGGATGGTTAGAGGCTGACATGGCAATATGGGAGGCATGATATAGCAAGTGGTAGGTAGCGCAGCATGGCAATAGAACGAACAACTAGCAATGCAAAGATAGAAGTGATTTCGAGGGTATGGTCATCTTGCCTGAGATCCCGCAAGGAAGAAGAACGAGTCCATGAAGAAGACAAACGGATGTAGTCGAACAAATCATCACAACTCCGGAACGAAACCGAAGCTAACGGGAAAGAAACAAACAACATAGTAAACAACCACCACATACACATGGCATGATGCACAAACAAGTATGATGCATGTCCGGTGTAAATATGCATGGCATGGAAAAGTGCAACAAACAATACTACAAGTTAAGTGGAGCTCAATATGCAACGAGTTGCATATTGAAGAAACACCACATTTAATTATTTAGTTAACTCTCAGTTGTGTACCCCACGATATTAAATGTTGTTAAACATGGCAAAAGGTGAAGCATAAGTAAACTAACTATTTAGGCAAGTTTAAATGAGGCCGGAACAACAAACAACAATTCCGGAAAATCCTCATGTCCATATTTTAGATTTGGTACTGTTCTGCCATAAACACAATTTTAATGTTGTTAACCAGCAAAATAAAGTGCACCAAGTTAATCTATGAATATTTCTACCCCATTTACATATAAAGTTTATTTAAATCCGAGCTACGGTTATTTAGTTATGAAATAAATCATTTTAACATATTATTCGAGCAAATTTAATCAAACAACATTTTAAACAATTTTAACATGGGTGAAAGTGGCATATTATTACACTACACAAAATTCTAAGCATTTTACACGTTTAAATCATTTTAATCCGATGCACGGTTTATTAGTTATTAAATGCATGAAGAACAGGGGGTTTTCTGTAAAACTGTAAACTCCTGGATAAATGCGAAAATCACCGCAGCAGAAAAAAAACACTACGGGCTGAATCTTGCTGCACTGTTGGGCCAACAGAGAGGAGCTGTGGGGAGCTCACCCATGGGCCAAGGCCCGGTCGGGGATGCGGTGGCCCACGCGGCAGGGCAAGGCGCGGCTGGGCCCTGGCGCTCGTCCACGCTGGCGGGATCAACCGAGGAGGTGGGGGCGCGGTCAACGGGCGCAGTTTGACGAAGCGGGCGAGGAGGCAGGGGCTTGTGTTCGTCCTCGTCTCCGTGAAGCAGTATGACGGTGGCGGACTTGTCGCGGGCTCCTAGCGACGGGGTCGGCGGGAAGCGGCCGGAACGGTCAGATCCGGTGCGCCTCCGCAGGGAACCGGCGGATCTGGACGACGGCGCACACGGGACGGCCGCGGCGGAGCTTGGCGTCCAAGGCATGGTTCCTGCTCCTGGGCAGAGAAGAGAGAGAGACACTGAGCGAGAGAGGGAGACGCACGGGAAGGAAGGGAGAGACGGGGAGAAGAAAGCGACGGTCCTGGGGTCACCGATGGTGAGGCGGAGGCGCCGGTCGCCGGCTGCTGCTGCTACTCCTGCGAGGAGACTCGGGGCGAGCTCGGGCGCATGGGCAGAGGAGGAGCAGCGCAGGGGCTTGGGTTCTGCTGGGCATGGAGGACGATGGGTGCGGGCGCAGGGAAGGTCCTAGGCACCGGATCCAGCAGCTGGGGAGCTCGCCGATGTGTGCGCCCATCCATGGCGTCGGGGAAGAGCTTGGGGCGGCGCCATGCCTCGATCTGTTGCAAGCAGAGAGAGAGGGAGGTGAGGAACGAGGGAAGAAGAGGAATGGAGGAGGGAGATGGCAGGGGCAGGACGGCCTGGCGTGGTCATTGGCGGGGATGAGGTCTCGGGCGCAAGGAGAATGGCGAGCGGCGCTGGTTGGTTGGGTGCAGAAGACGAGGTGGATTGGAGGCTGCGGGTCTGTCCGGGAGGGATCCCGAGAAGGATTTGGTTGGGTGGCGGCGGAGAGGGACAATCCTCCTAAAATTTAGGGTTTCCCAAAATGGGCTATGGGTGGACGAATATATACATCACGGATTAGGTTAGGGGCTATTTGGTCCGTCCGATCGTAATCGGGCGGTCGAGAATAAGTAGGCTAGAGCGTCCAATTGAGAAAACGGAGATGTTTTGTAGATGTTTGGGGATGATCCGGATCCAATGGTGATGACTGCCCGATTTGGGTTCGGGGAAGTTTCGGACACGGGCGAGGGGGCGATGCACTGTGCAAAGAGACTCCGGTTTAGGCAAGAGGGAAAACGAAGAACAAGGTTGGTCTCGGAAGAGTCAACGAAGACAAGGGGGAAACGCGGCAACTACGAACGAATGCAAGTTTTAAAAACAATGACGACAACGAGTGCCGATGCAATGCGGATGATGCGATGATGAATGCAACAAACAAATAAAACACACGGCGGTCACACAAAACATGGCTGGCGTCTGGAGCGTCGGTCTCGAGGCGTTACAAGAGGTTTGTAGGACAGTAGCAAATTTTCCTCAGGTGGATGACCTAAGGTTTATCAATCTGTGGGAGGCGTAGGATGAAGATGGTCTCTCTCAAGCAACCCTGCAACCAAATAACAAAAAGTCTCTTGTGTCCCCAACACACCCAATACAATGGTAAATTGTATAGGTGCACTAGTTCGGCGAAGAGATGGTGATACAAGTGCGATATGGATAGTAGATATAGGTTTTTGTAATCTGAAAATATAAAAGCAGCAAGGTAACAAGTGATAAAAGTGAGCGTAAACAGTATTGCAATGCTAGGAAACAAGGCCTAGGGTTCATACTTTCACTAGTGCAAATTCTCTCAACAATAATAACATAGATAGATCATATAACAATCCCTCAACATGCAACAAAGAGTCACTCCAAAGCCACTAATAGCGGAGAACAAACGAAGAGATTATGGTAGGGTACGAAACCACCTCAAAGTTATTCTTTCGGATCAATCTATTCAAGAGTTCGTACTAGAATAACACCTTAAGACACAAATCAACCAAAACCCTAATGTCACCTAGATACTCCATTGTCACCTCAAGTATCCGTGGGCATGATTATACGATATGCATCACACAATCTCAGATTCATCTATTCAACCAACACAAAGTACTTCAAAGAGTGCCCCAAAGTTTCTACCGGAGAGTCAAGACGAAAACGTGTGCCAACCCCTATTCATAGGTTCATGGGCGGAACCCGCAAGTTGATCACCAAAACATACATCAAGTGGATCACGTGATATCCCATTGTCACCACAGATAAGCACGGCAAGACATACATCAAGTGTTCTCAAATCCTTAAAGACCCAATCCAATAAGATAACTTCAAAGGGAAAACTCAATCCATCACAAGAGAATAGAGGGGGAGAAACATCATAAGATCCAACTATAATAGCAAAGCTCGCGATACATCAAGATCGTGCCATAGAGAGAACACGAGAGAGAGAGAGAGATCAAACACATAGCTACTGGTACATACCCTCAGCCCCGAGGGTGAACTACTCCCTCCTCGTCATGGAGAGCGCCGGGATGATGAAGATGGCCACCGGTGAGGGATCCCCCTCCGGCAGGGTGCCGGAACAGGGTCCCGAGAGGTTTTTTGGTGGCTACAGAGGCTTGCGGCGGCGGAACTCCAGATCTATCTTCGTCTCTGATGGTTTTAGGGTATATGGGAATATATAGGCGAAAGAAGTCGGTCGGGGGACGCTCGAGGGGCCCAAGAGACAGGGGGCGCGCCCAGGGGGGTGGGCGCGCCCTCCTATCTCCTGGCTTCCTCGAACCTTCCCTGGCTTGAACTCCAAGTCTCCCGGATCATATCCTTTCCAAAAATCACGCTCCCAAAGGTTTTATTCCGTTTGGACTCCGTTTGATATTCCTTTTCTTCGAAATACTGAAACAGGCAATAAAACAGCAATATGGGTTGGGCCTCCGGTTAGTAGGTTAGTCCCAAAAAATAATATAAATGTGTAAAATAAAGCCCGTAATCATTCGAAACAGATAATAAAATAGCATGAATGCTTCATAAATTATAGATATGTTGGAGACGTATCAGCATCCCCAAGCTTAATTCCTACTCGTCCTCGAGTAGGTAAATGATAAAAGAAAGAATTTATGAAGTGTGAATGCTAGCAGGTGCACAAGTTTGATCAATGATAATTTCAGTCACCTTTTCTAGCATGATTATATGTCATAACAGTAGTTCATCTCATAAAACTTCTCAAGATCAAGTAACAAGCAATTCACATGTTAAAGCATAGACCATAAACTTTCTTGAAAACTAGCAAACTATGTTCTCAGTCATCAAACAATTGCAATTCATCCTATTTTCAGGAAGGGTCTATGTCAGAGCTTTAATTTAGCAAACTTCACATACTCAACTATCATATAGTCTTCCACCATTGCTAACACTCACGCAATACTAATGGTTATGGAGTTTTAATCGGACACTGAGAAAGATAGGGGCTTATAGTGTTGCCTCCCAACGTATTCACCTTTGGGTGATGTCAACAATAATAGTTCATGCTAACTTACATCCAATTGGATATATATATCAGGATCTCTCCAACACGAGGTGCTTGCCAAAGGATAAAATGAAAAAGGGAAAGGTGAAGATCACCTTGACTCTTCACTACTGGAATCAGCTAATTTGCCATCTGCCAGCTCTTTGCCGTCTGCTAGCTGACGGCAAAGAAGCTCTTTGCCATCAGCTACCCAAAAGCAGACGACAAAGAAATGGCAGATGGCAAAGAAGCTTGCATAAAGTAAAAGACATAAAGTAAAAGATAGACCCTTCGTAGAGGGAAGCAGAGGTTTTCATGCGCTTTTATGGTTGGATGCACAAAATCTTAATGCAAAAGAACGTCACTTTATATTGCCACTTGTATATGGACCTTTATCATGCAGTCCGTCGCTTTTATTGCTTCCATAACAAGTTCGTATAAAGCTTATTTTCTTCACACTAATAGATCATACATATTTAGAGGGCAATTTTTATTGCTTGCACCGATGACAACTTACTTGAAGGATCTTACTCAATCCATAGGTAGGTATGGTGGACTCTCATGGCAAAACTGGGTTTAAGGATATTTGGAAGCACAAGTAGTATCTCTACTTGGTGCAAGGAATTTGGCTAGCAAGAGGGAGAAAGGAAAGCTCAACATGTTTGAATGATCCATGACAATATACTTTAACTGAGATGTGAGAAAACATAACCCATTACGTTGTCTTCCTTGTCCAACATCAACTCTTTAGCATGTCATACTTAATGAGTGCTCACAATTATAAAAGATGTCTAAGATAGTATATTTATATGTGAAATCTCTCTTCCTTCAATATTCTTTCATGAATTGTTCAAATGACCAATACAATGCTTGCTAACCTTCAATAAATTTACAACCTCTACTTATTAAATGTGAAGTCATTACTCCCAACGGGGTAAGCATATGAAACATATATAATTTCAGATTTATGACATTCAAATCATTCAACCATTTACTCATAGGATATAAGTGAAGCACACGAGTAAATGACAAACTACTCCAAAAAGATATAAGTGAAGTTCAATGAGTAGTTAAATAATTATGTAGCTATATGAAGACTCTCTCTCATTTAATAATTTCAGATCTGGTATTTTATTCAAACAGCAAGCAAAACAAAATAAAATGACATTGCAAGGATAGCACAACTCATGCGAAGAAGCAAAAACTTAGGCTCAACCGATACTAACCGATAATTGTTGAAGAAAGGTGGGATGCCTACCGGGGCATCCCCAAGCTTAGATGCTTGAGACTTCTTGAAATATTATCTTGGGGTGCCTTGGGCATCCCCAAGCTTGAAATTTTGTGTCTCCTTAATTCCTCTCATATCATGGTTTCTCTTTTTATCAAAAGCTTCATCCACACCAAACTCAACAAGAACTCGTGAGATAGGTTAGTATAAACCAATGCAAAACCTTATCATTTTCTACTGTAACAAATCACAAAAATTATTATTAAACATTACATACTAAATGCCTCTGCATATTTAACACTCCTATCCTCAAATAGAATCATTAAACAAGCAAACATATGCAAACAATGCAACCATAACAGCAATCTGCCAAAACAGTATAGTCTGTAAAGAATGCAAGATTCATCATACTTCCCTAACTCCAAAAATTATGAAAGAATATTCCCACTGTATTAAATTTATCAGATCTTATTATGCAAAAGGTTTCAACATTTTATCACATTCTGACTTTTCTAAGGAATTTTTGCAACAGCGGTAAACTTTCTGTTTTCAAACAGCAACATGTATACTTACAAAATAAGCATGGTAAAAGCTATCCTTGAAATTTTTATTGAAAATATATATGCAAAACATTATTCTAAATAACAGCAAGCAAATACTAACAAAATAAAATGACGCTCCAAGCAAAACACATATCATGTGGTGAATAAAAATATAGCTCCAAGTAAAGTTACCGATGAACGAAGACGAAAGAGGGGATGCCCAAAAATATAGCTCCAAGTAAAGTTACCGATGAACGAAGACGAAAGAGGGGATGCCATCCAGGGCATCCCCAAGCTTAGGCTCTTGGTTGTCCTTGAATATTACCTTGGGGTGCCTTGGGCATCCCCAAGATTAGGCTCTTGCCACTCCTTATTCCATAATCCATCGAATCTTTACCCAAAACTTGAAAACTTCACAACACAAAACTTAACAGAAAACTCGTGAGCTCTGTTAGCGAAAGAAAACAAAACACTACTTCAAGGTAGACCTACTGTATTCCAACTTCTCTATGGTTTATAAACTATTTTACTAGCCATAGATGCATCAAAATAAGCAATCAACACACGAAAAACAGAATCTGTCAAAAACAGAACAGTTTGTAGTAATCTGTAAATAACGCAAACTTCTGGAACTCCAAAAGTTCTACCAAAATAGGAAGTCTTAGGCAATTTTTCTATTGATCTAAATCAAAAAGAATAAACTCAAAAAGCACTTTTCTGTGATTTACTAAAAAAATTCTCGTGCGCGCAAAGTTTCTGTTTTTCAGCAGAATCAAATTAACTATCACCATATGTTATCCTATAGGTCTTACTTGGCACTTTATTGAAACAAAAGCTATAAAACATGATTACTACAGTAGCATAATCATGTTAACACACAAAAACAGTAAAGGTAAATATTGGGTTGTCTCCCAACAAGCGCTTTTCTTTAATGCCTTTCTAGCTAGGCATGATGATGACAATGATGCTCACATAAAAGATAAGAATCGAAACATAAAGAGAGCATCATGAAGAATATGACTATCACATTTAAGTCTAACCCACTTCCTATGCATAGGGATTTTGTGAACAAACAACTTATGGGAACAATAATCAACTAGCATAGGAAGGCAAAACAAGCATAACTTCAAATTTTTCAACACATAGAGAGGAAACTTGATATTATTGCAATTCCTACAAGCATATATCCCTCCTTCATAATAATTTTCAGTAGCATCATGAATAAATTCAAAAATATAACCATCACATAAAGCATTATTTTGATGATGCACAAGCATAGAAATTTTACAACTCTCCACATAAGCAAATTTATTCTCATCAATAGTAGTGGGAGCAAACTCAACAAAATAACTATCATGTGAAGCATAATCCAATTGAAAAGTAAAATCATGATGACAAGTTTCATGGTTATAATTATTCTTTATAGCATACAAGTCATCACAATAATCATCATAGATAGCAACTTTATTCTCATAATACATTGGAACCACTTCCGAAATAGTGGAATCATTACTAAATAAAGTCATGACCTCTCCAAACCCACTTTCATCAATGTAATCATCATAAATAGGAGGCATGCTTTCATCATAATAAATATTCTCATCAAAACTTGGGGGACAAAAAATATCATCTTCATCAAACATAGCTTCCCCAAGCTTGTGGCTTTGCATATCATTAGCATCATGGATATTCAAGGAATTCATACTAACAACATTGCAATCATGATCATCATTCAAATATTTAGTGCCAAACATTTTATAGACTTCTTCTTCTAGCACTTGAGCACAATTTTCCTTTTCATCATACTTACGAAAGATATTAAAAAGATGAAGCGTATGAGACAAACTCAATTCCATTTTTTGTAGTTTTCTTTTATATACTAAACTAGTGATAAAACAAGAAACAAAAAGATTCGATTGCAAGATCTAAAGATATACCTTCAAGCACTCACCACCCCGGCAACGGCGCCAGAAAAGAGCTTGATGTCTACTACGCAACCTTCTTCTTGTAGACGTTGTTGGGCCTCCAAGTGCAGAGGTTTGTAGGACAGTAGCAAATTTCCCTCAAGTGGATGACCTAAGGTTTATCAATCCGTGGGAGGCGTAGGATGAAGATGGTCTCTCTCAAGCAACCCTGCAACCAAATAACAAAAAGTCTCTTGTGTCCCCAACACACCCAATACAATGGTAAATTGTATAGGTGCACTAGTTTGGCGAAGAGATGGTGATACAAGTGCAATATGGATAGTAGATATAGGTTTTTGTAATCTGAAAATATAAAAGCAGCAAGGTAACAAGTGATAAAAGTGAGCGTAAACAGTATTGCAATGCTAGGAAACAAGGCCTAGGGTTCATACTTTCACTAGTGCAAGTTCTCTCAACAATAATAACATAGATAGATCATATAACAATCCCTCAACATGCAACAAAGAGTCACTCCAAAGCCACTAATAGCGGAGAACAAACGAAGAGATTATGGTAGGGTACGAAACCACCTCAAAGTTATTCTTTCGGATCAATCTATTTAAGAGTTCGTACTAGAATAACACCTTAAGACACAAATCAACCAAAACCCTAATGTCACCTAGATACTCCATTGTCACCTCAAGTATCCGTGGGCATGATTATACGATATGCATCACAAATCTCAGATTCATCTATTCAACCAACACAAAGTACTTCAAAGAGTGCCCCAAAGTTTCTACCGAAGAGTCAAGACGAAAACGTGTGCCAACCCCTATGCATAGGTTCATGGGCGGGACCCGCAAGTTGATCACCAAAACATACATCAAGTGGATCACGTGATATCCCATTGTCACCACGGATAAGCACGGCAAGACATACATCAAGTGTTCTCAAATCCTTAAAGACCCAATCCAATAAGATAACTTCAAAGGGAAAACTCAATCCATCACAAGAGAATAGAGGGGGAGAAACATCATAAGATCCAACTATAATAGCAAAGCTCGTGATACATCAAGATCGTGCCATAGAGAGAACACGAGAGAGAGAAAGATCAAACACATAGCTACTGGTACATACCCTCAGCCCCGAGGGTGAACTACTCCCTCCTCGTCATGGAGAGCGCCGGGATGATGAAGATGGCCACCGGTGAGGGATCCCCCTCCGGCAGGGTGCCGGAACAGGGTCCCGAGAGGTTTTTGGTGGCTACAGAGGCTTGCGGCGGCGGAAGTCCAGATCTATCTTCGTCTCTGAAGGTTTTAGGGTATATGGGAATATATATGCGAAAGAAGTCGGTCGGGGGACGCTCAAGGGGCCCAGGAGACAGGGGCGCGCCCAGGGGGTGGGCGCGCCCTCCTATCTCCTGGCTTCCTCGAACCTTCCCTGGCTTGAACTCCAAGTCTCCCGGATCATATCCTTTCCAAAAATCACGCTCCCGAAGGTTTCATTCCGTTTGGACTCCGTTTGATATTCCTTTTCTTCAAAATACTGAAACAGACAATAAAACAGCAATATGGGTTGGGCCTCCGGTTAGTAGGTTAGTCCCAAAAAATAATATAAATGGGTAAAATAAAGCCCGTAATCATTCAAAACAGATAATAAAATAGCATGAATGCTTCATAAATTATAGATACGTTGGAGACGTATCACGCTTCCTCTGGCGCCAGGACGAGGAGGTTACGGGCGCCAGTTGCAAGGTCAACTGGCCAACGATCTGCGCCCCGACGGAGCAGGGGGGCTGGGCATCCCTGACTTGCAGCGTTTCGGCAGGGCGCTGCGGCTGCGCTGGCTCTGGGCCACATGGCACCACCCGGAGCGGCCTTGGGTGGGCACCAAGTTGCCTTGCGACGGCGCGGACAAGGCGCTGTTGTAGCCTCCACCAGTGTGGCGATTGGCGACGGGGCTCAGGCCTCTTTCTGGCTCTCTCCTTGGATTGGCTACGGCTGCCTCTCGCAACAATTCCCAAGGCTATTTAGCTAATCGAGGCGCAAGAACAGATCAGTAAGGGAGGCCCTCAGCGAAGACACGTGGATCCGTGATCTTGGGCACGGCAACAACCTTCATCTTCTGCCAGATGTGCTCGCCCTTCACCGGCTGCTCCAGGGGACGGGCGCGCAGCTGCAGCCAAATGTGTCGGATGGCCTCACGTGGAACAGAGCGAGCTCTGGTCAGTACTCAGCGAGGTCGGCCTATCTGGCGCAGTTCCAGGGAAGAACGGCGACCCCCTTCGACCGGCTGGTATGGAAGGCCTGGGCGCCCGGAAAAATCAAAATCTTTGCCTGGCTGCTACTGCGGGATCGACTCTGGTGCAATGACAGACTCCAGCGACGGGGCTGGACAAACGCCTACTTCTGCCAGCTCTGCGTCAGAAATCTGGAGTCCTTGCGCCACCTGTTCTGAGGCTGCCAGGAAGCCGGACGGGTCTGGGCCGAGCTTGGTCAGTGGCACGGCTGCTCGGCTCTCACTCCGGCCGAGAGCTGGCGTCATGACAGCTCCACCATGATTGTGCAAGGCATCCTGGAGCGATCCCAACCCCAATGGCGCAAAGGTGTTCGGACGCTGTGCTGGCTTGCTTGTTGGGAGATATGGCAGGAAAGAAACCAATGCACCTTCAGGCAGCATCTTCCATGTATACCAAGAATCATCAACCGCATCAGAGACAGCCTCGAGCTATGGAAAATCACGGGAGTTGCATGCTTAGAGAGCCCCTTCGGGGACCCCCCTTGAGAGATAAACCCCGCTAGTTCATAGGGTGTTTGGCCGTCTGTGGCACACCCTAAAACTTCGATCCTAGGATCCTCACCATCATTGTTGTTTTCCACTGCTTTCTGCTATGATCAATGAAACGCCAGTAATTGCTGGATCTTTCAAAAGAACAAACAAACTTGTCGGGTGGTAGGTGCGACATATGCCAACGGGTGGCTTATCATTGTGGGAGCCAGTAAGACATCGCCGGTGCCTGGAAACGGGATAAGGCGAAGACATGCACGCCGGCGAATCTTACCCGGGTTCGGGGCTCTCCGTGGAGATAACACCCCTAGTCCTGCTCTGCGGGGTCTCCGCATGATCACTAGATCAACACAAGTAGCTACAAGTGGCTCCTTGAGCTGTTTGGCTAGAGGAGGAAGAAGGGCTAGGCTAGCTCTCCTCTTCTCTCTACGTGGTGTCTAAAACTATCTGAGATCAACCCTTTGCATGGGTGCCCTGGGGGTTTATATAGGCCTGCCCCCCCAAGGGTACAATGGTAATCCGGCTGGACGCGGGTCCTAGCCGTCAGTGTCTGCATTCCCCGGCTTCTCCGCCGACCGCTGGGGCCCGCCAACTGGTAGGTCCCGCCGGCTGCCGGCTTCTTGGCTGTAGGAGATATGCCCTAGAGGCAATAATAAATGATATTATTTATCTCCGAGTTCATAATTATGTTTATGTTCCATGCTATTACTGCAATGATTCTCGAGTCTGCAATATCCACGAGGCTCGGAGGAAGACTCAAATGCACGTGTGGAATAATAAACGGTAAGAAGTATTCCTAGTCTGGCCTCTAAGACTAGCTCAAGTGTTGCATGATGATTCTGTTTTCCTGGTCATGGGCATGTCTATGCCAGCAACTTTGAGGGCACAATGTTAAGAGAACATTTGTGTTGAATCGACCCGGATTGATGTTATGCTATGAGATTCATTGGTCACAAGGTTATTGGTACATAACACAGAGATGGTTAACGTTTGCATGATTCCTTAGACCATGAGAGTATCGAGTTTCTTCATGCTTGCTTCATGAACTTTGGGGTTTGTTAAACGTCATCCGTAAATGGGTGGCTATTACGGCGGCTTACGGGTTCATGGAAAAGTGTGTCAAGTAACTTGATAGCTCAAGATTGGGATTTGCTCCTCCGACGATGGAGAGATATCTCTGGGCCCTCTCGGTGTTACGGTATCCATCATCGTCTGGCCAGACACTTTGTGATTTGATCACGGGGATGCCGGAACACGATAACGAGAAAAGAGAACAATACCGGTAACGAGGTAACTAGCATAGTGGACAAGTTGTTGATCCACGGGAATGCCAACATGTCTCACCTCGGGTATTTGTAACATATCGCGAAGCAACAGGAATAGCACACGACAACTGGAGGTTCACTCGAATATTTATTCGTGTGGGTATAGGGGTCAATATGGGTGTCCACGGCTCCGATGTTGATCATTGATCGGAAGGGGTTCCGGGTCATGTCTATACTTCACCGAACCTATAGGGTCACACGCTTAAGGGTCATCTATCTGCTGAATACTAGACAGGGAGTCTGAGAGAAAATCACTGAAAAAGTTTCGGACACCGAAAAGTTTCGGACAGCGGAATCGTACCGCAGAGAGAGGTCATCGGATAAGTTTCGATGATACCGAAAAGTTGTTTCGGGATACACCATTAAGTCAAATTGGTTTCGGCACATGCCTGATAATTCTTGGAGGATGCCAGAATCACTCTGGAAGCTTTTTGGAATTTTCTGAGATAAAAACCGGAAATGTTCCGGAGCTGCCGGAGCCACTTCAGATGCGTTTCGCAGATGAAAATCACTAAAACCGGAATTGTTTCGGAACGCGTTGAAAATCATTTTAGTGGGTACTGGAAATGTTCTTAGCCCACATAAATATTTTCAGTTCGATCAGACGCTGAAAAATGTCGTCGTGAATAGTGAAAATCAGCTTTATGGTTACTTTATGGAAAGCCACCTTTTGGGGCTTTGCTCCAAAAGATCTTGGGGATGACATGGATGGATAGGAGCCATTTTTTGGGCCCCTCATGGGGGTGTGGCCGGCCACATGGGGTATCCCCCCTTGGGGACCCTCTTGTTCCTTGGTTTCACTCCTAGGTCCTTGTGGAAGGACTTCATTCATGTGCATTTTGGGTTTTTTGTGAAACTACCCTACCCCCTTGGGATTTCCTATAAATAGAGGTGGAGGGGCAGCCCTCCACACTCATCCCTTGCTCTCATACACATGCCATGCATTATCTGGCTTCTTCTCTCCCTCCCACGAAAAGAGTTTCGTAGAGCCGTAAGGCTGTTTGGGTTCCGGCAGGAACTAGTTCTGGACGGCGAAGCCCTGCCGGATAGATGACACCATATGTGTGCAACTCTGTAGAGAGATCGTAGTTTCGGTCTTAGTTCGTGAGTGCCTCCCGAAGGGCTGTCCGTGTGACCGTCCGAGTTTCGAAGGTCCTCTCGAAGGGCTGTCCGAGTGACCGTTTGAGTTTCGAAGGTCCTCCCGAAGGGCTGTCCGCGACACCGCCCGGGGGCTGTTCGACCGCCTCCCGGAGGGCTGTCTGAGGAGCAGATGAGGGTATACATCCTCGCGGTTGGGAGGTTGTAAATCCTAGCTGCGGGGATCTGCACCGCCGATCGTCATCGACTCTACTTCCCGCTGTGCTACGAGTCGGTAACGAAAAAGATCAAACCATGTATGCAGTCTCCATAGTGGTCCTGGGCTGGTGCGTAGGTCGGAAATTTTTTGTTTTCTGTCGCGTTCCCCTTCAGTGGCATCAAGAGCCGTGCTATGCGTAGATGCAGGTTTCGATCTAGAATACATGGAGATGTATGGGTATTGCATAATATAATTAGGTAGTAGATGAGATCTATTGCTGAAAATTATTTATGTGGGTGACAGATGAAATCTGTTACCCGAGGTTCTTGTTGCTTCCCTAGAATTTGTGTTTGCTCAATCTCGAGACAGCATGGTGGAATTTGACAAAGTTTTGGCAATCCGTGATCCTGATTGATCATGGAAGTGCTATCAGTTCTTTGGGTTCTGCCGTAGTCAAAAGAAAGATGAAATTCGCAGATGAAAGGGCATTGCAGATATGATCTGCACGGGGGTCATGCGTATGAAGAAGTTTAGTATGGGGCTTGAGATTTAATTATCCCGTGTTTCATACACCCCGAGATGTTAATCTAGCAACTTGAATAATCATACTTGATGATAAAACGTTGGTCGCTGCGGTTTAAGTCAAAACCTTAGAAGCCACGTAAAATAAATTTTGCATAAACCGATTAGAGGCGTCTAACTTGGTTTTGCAGGATGTGCATATGATGTGGTATAGCAGTGCTCATACTAATTCGATTATGTATGAGATGACTATATGATGTAATTTGATTAACATGACCTGCGTGTCATGATTCGACATGATGGTTGGAGCCATATGATTGCACTTTAATGACCTGCGTGTCAACCTTGTTGTAATGCATTATTTTGTTAGCTATAGAGATAGCAATATTATCTGGTGCATCGACAAGGTGGTGGCAATCTTCGCGAAGGTGAACACCGACGCGAATGCCGAAGACGAAGAAATGAAAGACTTCTCCGTCAGAAAGGGCTATACCATATCATGCTATTATGAATTGCCTGAGATGTTTATCCCTTATGATGCACCCTTCTTGATTGCGCGGTAGTCGCTTTTATTAGGGTGATCTCTCACTTAAAATACCAAGTAGTTAGTGTTCTCCCAAGTGTAGCACCGTCACGGCACCTATCTTTTTGGGGTGCACCGTGTCACACGGGTACGAACGATTAGAGAAGTGTGAGGCGGGTGAGTTGAGACCTCGCAGCGAGATCACTTGGTTGTCTTGACGTTCAGGCATGACCGTCATGAGCTCGGAACACACGCATCGAAAGATGAACAAGAGTCACATAGAGATGTGATTGGCAAGTTGGCCTACCGGTTGAGATTTTTCGTCATCAGTGGTGTTACACCAATGGCGAACAATTGAAATGTGGGTCTTGTATCACTCACAATCAATTTTGAGAGATATTGATTTGAGTGGGAGCGCACTATTGAATTAACATGTTTAATTCTTAGTGCAATTAATTATGAACATTGTCTAAGTGTTATATGCAAAATAGTTGTAGAATAATGGCTCGCGTTTCCACCTTCCCTGTTAAAATTGAATAGCTGTTAAATATCTGGTTATAACTTTACGATTGGTACTGTAATATGAGGATTGTCCTCAAAAGTGCCGAGAAGGACTTTGTCCTATCGCATGCTTTCCGTATCCTCCCGCTAATGCTATGGATCATGTGACTCTCGTCCTTTTATCCAAAAGCTAGAATTCTGTTACGGTCAAGAGGAATATGTTTGCTTCCATGAAACCCAAACTTCGAAAGTTGGGATAGTTATATGATATTCATGGAACTAAAAATTATTTTCAGATACAAACAAAGCAATGTTTGTTTGCAAGTATTAGTAAAAGTGTTTACTATGCATTTGACTGTTGGGAAAGGGATCCAGAAGAACGCCTGTCATATAATGAAAGGTGAATAAAACAACAACTTAAAGAGAAAGGAAGTGTCCAAAGGGTGTTAGTATGACTTACACGCCTAGGAAGTCAGGGGCTAATGCCACTCTTAAGTTGGGTGCTTCTTCTGAGAGTAGGAGAAATACTAAAAGTTAAACTGCTAGAAGTATAAAGGCAAAAGGAAAGAAGACTGGAATATCCAGCTCATGTATGAATGTCATACAAGTTTTTGATGTATAGAAGGCTGGTCAAAGATATAGTTCTTGCGAATTATGGTTAAACATGTTAATCACTAATTCTTGGGTATTGTGAGTTCATCACAAAAATGCCCGCTCGATTGCATTCTGTTGCAACTCGATGTAAGAACTACTATGGCCTGAAAGACTAGCTAGAAATGAGGTTAAGGTATACACAGGGAACATAGTAAATGTTACTATACCTTCCATCGGTGTATTGCCGTCTGTATTTATTTTCATAATTCATTTAGAGTTTTACAAACTCTATCCCATTGCATAAGGCATCTTGCAAGAAGGTTGTTCATAAGAGAACTTTTTATGTTCGATGTTATGAATAACATAAGGGCCATACTTTCATTATGAATGAGATGTATGTTATGAATATTGATAATAATACAATACCTCTGGGTTTACTTTCATAATTCATTTTAGAGTTTCATACACTCTAGCCCATTGCACAATGTTTTTTGCAAAAGAGTTGTTCATAAAAACAACAATTGTTGTTAAGTATTATGAATAACATAAGGGCCATACTTCCATCATCGATGGGACGTATGTTATGAATATTGAGGGTAATATGATACATCCATAACACTGACGCTAAATGTCGCAAGACTAAAAGAATACCACACAAGTGTGGCACTACATTTGGTCACATTGGAGAAACCCGCATGGAAAATTCCATTATGATGGATTTTGAAGTCTTTTTGATTTTGAATCATCTGACACTTGCAACTTTCCTCCGAAAAGTGAAGTGACTAAAATACCGTTCACAGGCCATAAGGAACGAACAACAAACTTATTAGTGATCATACATTTGATGTGTGTAGTCCGATAAGTGTTGTTAGTGGTGGATTTATTTATCTTCAGAAATGACTCAAGTAGATATATGGATATTTACTTGATGAGACGTAAGTCTGGATCTTTTGAAATCATTCGAAAGGTTCTCAAACATGAAGTAGAAGTTATTGTAACAAGAAAATTATGTTTCTGCAATTTGATTGCACAAAGGAATATTTGAGTTACATGTTTAGCGAATGTCTGATGAGTTGTGAAAGGGGTTTCATAAACTTGCACCTCCCGGAACACCACTGCAAGTGGAAAGTCCGTGGAGATGTAATCAAACCATTTATGACATGGTAAGGTCAAAGATGACATAAATAAATTTGCCATTATCCCTTTTAAAGTGATGCTTTAGAGACTGCGGCTTTTACACTGAAAAGAGCTACGTCGGGTCTGTTGAAATGAAGCCATGGTATGGTACGCCCAACCATGTTATATCTTTTCTTAACATTTGGAATATGGGGCTTGTGTAAAAGGTTACAAACCTATTCCAAATCAGACAAGTGCTACTTTGTAGGTTATACCAAAATGTTGGGTATTCCTCCCTCACTATACCGAGGCAAATAGTTTTGCCGCGAAACGGTGTGCTTTTAAAGAGAATGGTTCTTTCTAAAAGGTGAGTGGGAGAATAGTGCAACTCGATGAGATAAACAGTATCTTCATCAAATCAAAGGAAAGAGACCTTGGAAGAAATTCTAGAGTTTCCTACTGCGACTGATACAGAAGTATCTACAATAAAATGTATGAACTTCGGTCAAACTTGCAGCTGAACCACGTAGGCAAGGCTCGTGCAAACCTCTTAGGTGCGCAAACGAGATATTGTTGTTAGACAGCTTCGACGACTGGCCGGATGATGATGAGGCGGAAATCGTCCCGCGCCGCTAGCCGGCGTTCGACCATGGCGCAGGCTCGTCTACCGCGTCGGCTGCCCGAGGCGGCGCGCAGAAGCGCCGGGCCGCGCCGAGCCTATTCGGCAGTCGGCCGAAGAGGCCCGAGAGCCGGGCGGCGGCGACCAAGCGGGACGAGGCAGCCGCGAAGGCGGCTCGCTTCCGCAAGGTGGTGAAGCAGCCACAAAAGGTTTCGGCGTAAGTGTCGATTCTTCTTACGTATTCCTTCTTCTTTTCTTGTCGATATCTTCTGAATCCTTGTCTTGATTCATCAAACAGGGCTCCGCTCTCTCTTGAGCGGACCGCTGCCACCTCCGTGGCAGGATCGCGGAAGGATCCGGGAGCATCCGCCGCGTCGACCCCCGTGCCGAGCTTCAAGCGGAGACGGGGAGGAACGCGCGGGAGGAGCGGGAGGCGGAGGAGCTGAGGGCGGCCACCGCCAAGGCGGCGCAGGAGATGGCGGAGGAGTCAGCGAAGGCACAAGCCAACGCAGCGGCCAAGGCTCAGGCGGAGGCTGCAGCCGCAGAGGCAGCGGCGGGGGCCTTGCTTGTCACCCCCCTGCGCGCCGTGGCGCCCGAGATCCCGGAGCCCCCGCCGGAGGAAGCCGGTGGCAACCTGGCGGGGATGGAGAGGGAGGAGGACGACGTCGTCGTCCGGGAGAGGGAGGCGGCACCGCCGTCGCCGACTGGGGCGGACCAAGGCAGCCGGCCTAACGCGCCGCCCGTGCAACCGGCTGGAGGCGAGCCGGCTGCGAGGACGGACCTGGTGGTCCGGTCGCCATCGCGCCAACGTGCGGGGAAGGCGACTTCAGCGCCGGACCCGCAAAAAGCCGCAGGCTCTAGCTCGTCGGCCTAGGATCTAGAGACGGCCAGCGCCAGCTCGGGGTGGACGCCGGGTGGTGGGACGGCCGTGGTGAACGTGGCGGCGCAAGAAGTCCGGAACCGGCTTCAGTCCCAGGCCGCCGTGCTGAGGCAATACAACCAAGAGTTCCTCGCAACACGGACGACCATTCGGGTGAGTCTTCCCGCTTTTTTGTTTCTTGATCTTGATTTCTTCCGTGGGGGCGCGTCAGCACACCCACTGGGTGTAGTCCCCGAGTTCCGAGTCGGCTGCTGGGCAGGCGGCTTGGAACTTCCTGGTAGACTTCGTTTTCTATGTTGTTCTTATTTGCTTCTCTGTCCGACTTGCAGGACTACCATAACCTCCGCGCGGCTGCCTTCAACTCCTAGGCTCGGGAGCTGACCCAGAAGACCGCTGATCTAACTGAGAGCCGAAGTAAGTGCTTCATCTTTTATCTCATGTGGGGGCGCGTCAGCGCACCCACTGGGTGTAGTCCCCGAGATTCGGGCCGACTGCTGAGCAGTCGGGCCGGATCTTCCCTAGTGACTTCTTTCTTATTGTTTTTTCCTTTCTTTGCCGTATCTGCAGAGGCCAATGCCAACCTGAGGGAGCAGCTGGGTGGGACCCAAACCGCCCTTCGCACCAAGGAAGCCGAGTTCGACGCCTTGGCTCAGGAGCGTGACCGCTTGGTCAAGAAGCTGGCCGACCAGGAGGAGAGTCATAAGGCGGCCCTGAAGGCGGTGCAGGACAGTGAGGCCGCCCTCCAAGCTGAGTACGAGACTGAGGCGGCGAGCTGGGCTGAGGCAAGGCAATCGCTGATCAACGGCTACGGCCAAATCGAAGACTTGGTTGACGGTAGGCCGCCTTCTTCTTCGTTCCTTCACTTGCTGCTTGCCATTTGGTCCATTCGCTGACTTTGTGTTTTTTCTCTTCCTTTCTTTCTTGTGCAGAGTACTTCCCTGGTTACTCTACTGCCGCCAACCAGGTCATCGAGGCCCACCGCGAGGCGCAAAGGCAGGCTGGTTCTGAGATCGCGCCGAATGCTCGTCGGTCGCTTGAGGAGCGGCTTCTGGCGATCCAAGCCCGCCTCCAGCCGGCTCACCGCATGCTCCGCCGTCTTCAGTGCGTTGGGGCGCAAGTGCTGGCCACCCTCTGGCCCGGCGAGGTGGTTCCCCGTACCCCCAGTCGGACTGCCGACTGGCTGGAGGTAGCGGTTGGCTGCTTCGAGGCCTGGAAGGCTTCTGCAGCTCGGTCAGGCGTCAGGCGGGCGCTGGAGTTCGTCAAAGCTTGGTATCCCGAGCTGAGCTTGGACCAGCTGGCCACCTGGTGGCAGGAGGCCGACGAGGAGCTGGAGGCGGTGCGGCCGGATATCATCCAGCGCGCCTTGGCAATCGCCGACTACACCGACACCAGCGCCTTTGCTCCTGAGGTGGATGATGACGGCATTGCTCAGTCGGAGGAATGGTTCGGGCTGAACCCAGCAGATGGTGAGGACTCGGCGGAGGAGATCGACTCCAGCGACGAGGGCGAAGAGGAGGAGGGAGAGGATGGTGAAGACACCGTGCCAGACAGTGGAGCGACCGGCCAGCCTCAACTTGATCATGCCTCCAGCAACGAGGCGCGTGCGAGCGCGCCGCCTGCAGTCGGTGATGATCAAGCCGAGACTCGTCAGCCAGCCACTCCTCCAGCCGGCACTGCTATCTCCACCGACCAGCCCGGCTCGCCTGTTGCACCCTTAGCCTGATCCGCCGCCTTTGCTTTCCTGTTTTATTACTCTTTGAACAATATTTTGTTAAATTTGCGCAGTTCCACCCACTGGGGGTGTATTCAAACTATGTTGAACGCCGGCCTTTCGAAGGCCTTTTGTGTAAATATAATCATGCATGTGCTTGGCTTCCGATTGTATTTGCTTTTCATCTTTTTGGTTGTTTCCTTTGCCGCCCTCCCTTGGTCTCCGCCTTCCCAGCCGGACAGCTACTCTGCAGTCTGTGGCTGGAGAAGTGCTTGGCCGTTTGTACTCTAGCTTTCTTAGATTATAGCAAGGTGAATGGGAAGCCGGCCAGCCGGCTGTTCTGACAGCCGGTAGGCGGGGTGGGAGGCCGGCTTGTGTTATATAAGTTCGTTAGTAGCCATTTTTCATGTGGGCATCCTTTCCTGCCTTTGACTCTTGCCAGTCGGACAGTCGGTTCTTCGAGCTGCAACTTTCAACAAGAGAGGGCTCAGGTGCCGGCACACTACTTGTCTGACTGCAGGTAGAACTTTAATATAACTCAAAGGCGGCAAGTCCCCGGGCCGACTGATCGAACCCGGTGCCGGACAGAAAATCAAATGCAATAATACATTCATAGGTATGATACTCGTCATACATAGATAAAAGGGGGTAGTCCCCGAGTGCACCTCGGGGGGCCCGTTGTCTTGTACTTAATACAAAAGGTAGCGCGGTACATACTGCTTTTAACTGTAAAATCTTCGAAGGAGATTGGCGTTCCATGGTCGTTCCGACTCATTGCCGGAATCATCTCTCTTGCGTGCCTTCGGCTTCTATGCGTCGATCAGGTAGTAGGAGTCGTTGCCTAGGGCCTTGCTGATGACGAAGGGGCCTTCCCAAGGGGCCGAGAGCTTGTGCTGGCCAGCTGTTCGCTGGATCAGCCGGAGCACAAGATCGCCTTCTTGGAAGGATCTTGGCTTGACCTTCCGGTTGTGGTAACGGCGCAAACCCTGCTGGTAGATGGCGGACCGGCTGAGTGGTAACAGCCGGCCCTCTTCCAGCAGGTCGACGCCGTCTTCTCGCGCTTCCGTGGCCTCCGCCTCCGTGTACATGGTGACCCGAGGCGAGTCGAACTCGATGTCGGTTGGGATGACAACCTCGGCACCATATACAAGGAAGAAGGGGGTGAAGCCGGTTGACTTGTTCAGGGTAGTACGCAGGCTCCAGAGGACAGCCGGCAGCTCATCGAGCCAGCAGCCGGCCGAACGCTCCAGTGGTACGACCAGTCGGGGCTTGATGCCGGAGAGGATGAGGCCGTTTGCTCGCTCGACTTGGCCGTTTGACTGCGGGTGGGCAACGGACGCTAAGTCCAGTCGGATGCCCTGTGTCGCGCAGAAACGTGCCAGTGCTCCTTTGGCAAAATTCGTGCCATTGTCGGTGATGATGCTGTGTGGTATGCCATACCGGGTGGTGATATCTGCGATGAATGTCACGGCAGTCGGCCCGTTCAGCTTCTTGATTGGCTTCGCTTCAATCCACTTGGTGAATTTGTCCACGGCGACAAGCAGATGTGTCATGCCGCCGCGCGCCGTCTTGAATGGGCTCACCATGTCCAGCCCCCAGACGGCAAAGGGCCAGGTGAGGGGGATGGTCTTGAGTGCAGAAGCTGGCAGGTGTTGCTTGGAGCTGAAGACTTGGCACCCTTTGCAGCATTTGACTAATTCCATGGCGTCTTCCAAAGTAGTCGGCCAGAAGAAACCATGGCGGAAAGCTTTGGCGACAAGTGATCTTGAGGCCGCGTGGTGGCCGCATTCGCCTTGATGGATGTCCTTGAGGATTGCTATGCCCTTCTTTGGCTCGACGCAGCGCTGGAAGACTCCAATGACGCTGCGCTTAACGAGTTCTCTGTTTATTATTGTGTATGCTCCGGCTCGGCGTTGAACTTGTCTTGCCGAGATCTCGTCAGTCGGCAGCTCTCTGTTTACCAGGAAGTTGAGGATGGGTTGGGCCCATGGTGGAGCTGTGACTTCTTCTATTGCCAAAACGGCTACTGCGACCAGGGTGGGTGGGTTGGGTGGTGAAGAATTGGAGTCGGACACCGCCTGTTGTGTCGTTGCAGTCCCCGGGCCGGGTTCTGAAGTCCCCGAGCCGGGTGCGACTACGGCAGTCCCCGGGCCGCCTGTCGAAGTCCCCGAGCTGCCTGCTGGGTTCCCCAAGTTGGATCCGACTGCATCAGGGGCAGGCGGTACGAAGATGGAGTCTGATTCTGGAGACAGCTTAACAGACGGTTTGAGGAGGCGTTGGAGGGAGACGCCGGTTGGTATAGCTTGTCGGGTGGAGCCGATTCGTGCCAGGGCATCTGCTTGCTCGTTGTCGGCCCGTGGCACGTGGAGGAACTCGCATCCTTCAAAGTATCCGCTAATTTGCTGAACGAGGAATCGGTAGCTCGCCATGTTTGCGTCCTTGGCGTCCCAGTCGCCGGATGATTGTTGGACTACTAAATCCGAGTCGCCGTAGCACAGGATCCGGCGTATGCCGAGCTCTTTGGCTAGCCGGAGCCCGTGTATGAGCGCCTCGTACTCGGCCACATTGTTGGAGGCGGCAAAATGAATTTGCAATGTGTATCTGAGTTTGTCGCCCTTGGGAGTCGTGAGGACGATGCCGGCTCCCAAGCCGGTGCGCATCTTGGATCCATCGAAGTGCATCCGCCAATGAGTGGAGTCGGGAGCCGGCGGTAGGTACTGGGTCTCGGCCCAGTCGACAAGGAAGTCGGCCAATGCTTGGGACTTGATGGCGGTGCGGGGCTGGTAGAAGATCGTGTGAGGAGCCAACGCAATGGCCCACTTGGCCACCCGGTCGGATGCATCCCGGCTGCCTATGATCTCGGCAAGCGGGGCAGTACATACGACCGTGATGGGATGCTCTTGAAAGTAAGGCTTCAGCTTCTTGGCGGCGAAGTATACTCCATAGCACATCTTCTGGTAGTGCGGGTAGTTTTGCTTCGAGGTGGACAGTACTTCGCTCAAATAATACACCGGCCTCTGGACTAACTGAGGCCGGCCTTCTTCTGGGCGTTGGACCACAATCACTGTGCTGACCACTCGGCTAGTCGCGGCAATGTAAAGGAGCATGGGCTCTTTCTCAGTCGGCGCCGCCAAGACAGGTGGCGTGGTCAGCATCTTCTTCAACTCATGGAAAGCTTGGTCTGCTTGGTCGTTCCACTCGAAGTGGGTGGACTTCTTCATGAGTCGGTACAGGGGAGAGCCTTCTCTCCTAGCCGGCTGCTGAAGCGGTTTAGGGAGGCCAGGCACCCGGTAAACTTCTGGACGTCTCGCAGCTTGGTAGGAATCTCCATTCTCTCTATGGCCTTGATCTTCACTGGGTTGCACTCGATGCCGCGTTCGGAGACCAAAAAGCCTAGAAGCTGGCCGGCTGGTACTCCGAATACGCATTTCTCAGGGTTGAGCTTGATCTGAAACCGGCGCAAGTTGGCAAATGTTTCTCTGAGGTCTTCCAGCAGGGTGCCGCGCTTCTCCGTCTTCACCACAATATCGTCTACATAGACGTGGGCATTTCTGCCGAGTTGCTTGAGGAGGCATTTCTGCATGCAACGCCGAAAAGTGGCACCGGCATTTCTCAAGCCGAATGTCATAGTCAGGTAGCAGAAAGCTCCGAATGGTGTGATGAAGGCGGTCTTCAGGCGGTCGGCTGGATCCAACTTGATCTGGTGGTAGCCTGAGTAAGCATCCAAGAAACTCAACAGCTCGCATCCGGCTGTGGAGTCTATCACTTGATCGATTCGTGGTAAGGCAAACGGATCTTTGGGGCAGGCTTTGTTGAGGCTGGTGTAATCTATACACATGCGCCATTTATTGTTTTTCTTCAACACCAGGACCGGGTTGGCAAGCCATTCTGGAAAAAACACCTCCATAATGAAGCCGGCTGCCAGGAGCCGGGCTATCTCTTCTCCTACAATCCTTCTCTTCTCCTCCGACAGTCGGCGGAGAGGTTGCTTGACTGGTTTTGCGTCCGCTCGGACGTGTAGCTTGTGCTCGGCGAAATCCTTCGGAACGCCCGGCATGTCCTTTGGGGACCATGCAAAGATGTCCCGATTCTCACGGAGGAAATCGACGAGCTCCCCTTCCTATTTGCTGTCCAGGTTTGCACCAATGACAGCAAACCTCTCCGGGTTCTCCGGGTCCAGAGGTATCTTCTTTGTTTCCTTGGCTGGCTGGAAGGAGCCTTGAGCATCATATTCCTTGGGGTCAGGGGACAGGGCCGGCTGCTTGACGGCCATGGCCACGACTCGGTCCAGCATCTTCTTCTCTTCAGCAATCACGAGGGACTCGACCAGTCGGCTGCTGGCTGTAGCACACTCAGAGGATTTCTTGTAGTCTCCGGCTATGGTGATGATCCCCTTTGAACTCGGCATCTTCATCTTGAGGTAGGCGTAGTGGGGCACAGCCATGAACTTGGCTAGAGCAGGTCGGCCAAGCAACGCGTGGTAGGGGCTCTCTAGATCCACCACTTCAAACCAGATTACTTCACGGCGGAAGTGATCCTTGTCTCCGAAGAGAACATCCATCTTGATCTTGCCGATTGGTGAACAGGACAGGCCGGGTACGATGCCATGGAACACAGTCCGGCTTGGCATGAGTTGCCTCGTCTTGATGTTCAGCTTCTCCATGGTGTCGCGGTAGAGTATGTTGATGTTGCTTCCACCGTCAATCAGTACACGGGAGAAACGGGCAACTTGCCTTTCTGTAGCGAGGGTGGCGTCCAACACTAATGCATAGGAGCCGGGAGACGGCATCACCTCTGGGTGATCGGCCCGGCTCCAGCTGATAGGCTTCTCAGACCAATGCATAAACTCTGGGTTGTTGAAGGCGACTGCGTTGACTTCTTGGTGTTGTCGGCGCCGACTGCGCCTGTCTTCAGTTTGGCTTGTGAAGACAACGTAGGCGGCATGCTCGTCTGGGAACTCATCTTGAATGGCTCCGACTGCTGGGCGAACAGCCGGCTGCTGAGGGGCTGGAGGCGGCGGGCCGGCAGGTGGAGGCGGCACCAGCCCCTCGCCCTTGGAGATCCGTGTGAGCCAATGGCACTTTCAGGTCGTGTGGTTGGACGGTTTCGCGCCGCTGTGGAACTTGCAGGGGCATCAAGGGTTTGCTCATAGGAGAAAGCCGGCTGCCAAGCCGGCCTGCCGCCCTTCTGCTTCTTGGGCGCGGGCCGCTCTTCAGGTTGTTCATCTTCGACTATGGCTACATGCCGACTGGTGGAAGGCGGCATAGGGGCCTTGCGCTTGTTGTCGTTCTGGTAAGGGCGTCGGTTGGAGTCACCAGCCGGCGTCTTGGGAGCCGGAGCGAGCACCTTTCCAGAGGCATCCACTCGAAGCTCGGTCTTCATTGAAGAGTCGGCTGTGGCGTACTTGTCTGCTATGATCAGCAGCTCGTCGAGGGTAGTCGGCTCGTCGCAGAGGAGTCGGTGCTTGAGGAGGGTGCCCTCTCGGCACCCGGCGGTGAAGTACTCTATGGCTTGAACCTCGTGCACCCCTTCGCAGGAGTTGCGGAGCTCGGCCCAACGCGTGAGGTAGTCGCGAGTTGATTCGCTAGGCCCTTGGACGCACAAGGAGAGCTGGCGGGGCTTGGGAGGCCGCTTATATGTGCTAGTGAAATTGCGGATGAAGACTTCCGTGAAGTCTAGCCAGCTGTTGATGCTGTAGGGCTTGAGGCTGTTCAGCCAAGTGCGTGCCATGCCTTGAAGCATGAGCAGGACGTACTTCACGGCAACGCGCCTGTTGCCGTTTGCTATGCGGACTGCGGTGGAGTAGTCGATTAACCAGTCTTCCGGCTTCACGGAGCCGTTGTATTTTGGCGTGTCTCTTGGGAGTGAGAACCCTTTGGGGAAGGGTTCGTCGCGGATGCGGGGGCAGAAGCAAGGCGGGCCGACATCATCTTCTTCTTCTAGCGCCAGGGATCGCGCTAGGCGGTCGATCCGGTGGCGGGCATCATTCTCGCCGACTCCTTCGCGGTGGCCCAGTCGGCCGCCGAGAGTCGGATGCGTAACAGGCGGCGGGGTGGGATATCTCTCCCCACGAGGCGGGGGAGGAGGCGGATCGCCTCGTCGTTCCACAGCTTGGGGGCGGCCTTCTGCGTCGCGCTCGATGGTGAGCCGAGTCCGACTGCGGCTAGCAGTCGGCTCCTTGTCTTTCCTTGCGCGGGCGCCGTCTATAGTCGGCGTCCGGGATGTCGCGCCGTGCTCTCGACGTGGGGGAGGACTTTCAGCCCGGGCGCTGGCTTCATGCCGCTCTGCGGCCGCGTCGATCAGCTGCTGGATGCGTCTAGTCATGTAGGGGAGCTCGTCGGCCCCCAGCCCATTCAGCTCGTCTGCGGCCGCCTGGGCGGCACGCAGGTTCTCGAGCGGTGTGGCGTAGACTGGGCGGTCTGCTCCCAGCATGCTGGCGATGGCTGCGCCGCGCTTCTTGACGAAGCCGGCTCGGCTCGGCCCGCCAGGAGGCGGCGTGCCAAAGGCGGCGCGGTCGACTTCGCGCTGGTGAGCTTCAGTGAGGCGTCTCATAGATGCTATCTTCTGGCCCTCCGCGACGAGGGCGAGGCGGCGTGCCTCCAGTGTCTCGGCGTCGGCGTCGGCCGGGATGGGGACGGACAAGTCGTGCAGCGCCGCTTGTAGGGCGTCGTGGGCGTTCTCGCCTGAGACGGCGCCGTGGCTGATGACCAGCACCTCAGTGACAGCGCTGCTGCCACTGTCGGCTCGAGGAAGAGGGTCGTCGATGATCACCACGTTGGTGGGGAAGGCGTCAAGCGATGCCGTGTCGGAGTCGACCAGCATCGGGTCGGTGGAGCCGACCGACTCCAAGTCCACAGCAAGCTCGCTGGAGACGTGAAGTTGGTCGAGGAGGCTGACGAGGCGGCTCTCGGGGCAGTCTGTGCCCGTGTCAGACGTAGGCTCGTCGGAGATGCGAGCCTCACCAAGAAGATCGGCGAGGCAGCTCGCCGCGCAGACGTCGTCGGCGCCTTGCAGCGCGTCGGGGCAAGCGCCATCGGGCGTGCCGGGCTGGCTACGCTCGCTGGGGAGAAAAAGGGTTCCCGTCCAGAACAGGTCTCCGGACGACGGTGCACCTGGCCCCACGGTGGGCGCCAAATGTCGGGTGGTAGGTGCGACATATACCAACGGGTGGCTTATCATTGTGGGAGCCATAAGACATCGCCGGTGCCTGAAAACGGGATAAGGCGAAGACATGCACGCCGGCGAATCTTACCCAGGTTCGGGGCTCTCCGTGGAGATAACACCCCTAGTCCTGCTCTGCGGGGTCTCCGCATGATCACTAGATCAACACAAGTAGCTACAAGTGGCTCCTTGAGCTGTTTGGCTAGAGGAGGAAGAAGGGCTAGGCTAGCTCTCCTCTTCTCTCTACGTGGTGTCTAAAACTATCTGAGATCAACCCTTTGCATGGGTGCCCTGGGGGGTTTATATAGGCCTACCCCCAAGGGTACAATGGTAATCCGGCTGGACGCGGGTCCTAGCCGTCAGTGTCTGTATTCGCCGGCTTCTCCGCCGACCGCTGGGGCCCGCCGACTGGTAGGTCCCGCCGGCTGCCGGCTTCTTGGCCGACAGGTCGGCCCCACCGCCTGGGGGTCTTGTCGGTGGCTGGTTACTGTAGCCTCGCCCCTGACGATGAGGGCTTTGTCGAGGTAAGCATGGCTATAGTGCCGCCGCCTGGCGGGCTCTCACTGTAGCCTTACCTCGTCTTGTCTCCTTAATGATGCACATACTTCGAGGGAGGGAGGTAGCCGGCTACGCCCCAGGCCGACTGGAGGAGGCTTGGCCGCCTTCGAGCATCTCTCTGGCTGAAGGGGCCCGCCGCCCGCGGGCCGTACTGGTGCCTGTCGTGGGTGGCGTCATGGTCAACATGACACAGTGCCGCGCCGGACGAGGGATGGCCGACCCGTACGGCGCACCGTGGCCACGCGTGCTCCGGGATTCAGGGGTGGCAGGCTGTACTGTAGCCACGCCCCGCCTCATCACCATTATGTGGGCGCAGCCCTTGAGGGTGCAGTCTTGGCCGACTTCTGGGAGTCGGTTTTCTTGTGGCCGGCTTCTGGGAGTCGGTCCCCTTAGGGCCGGCTTCCTGGAGTCGGCCATCTTGTGGTTCTTTTCGGGAAGGTTTTTTGAGGCCGGGTCGCCTTCCGGTAGTCGGCCTGTGAGATAGCCGGCGAGGGGAAGGCGGCCCTGTGTTTTTGGATGCTTGAAGACTCGATCGGCCTGATAATTTTTTGAAGAGCCAGGGGGTCGGTTAGGCTACCCGTGGCCATTTACTCCAACAAAACTAGCAGACAGATACCCCCCGGGGCAACCACAACTGTCACTTTTCTGGCTCAAAAGCACGCCAAGTGATGCACGACGCAACCACGTGTCACGCTGTGCACGCGATTTTTTTGCCTTTCTGCACGCGTTTTTAAGTTTTATTAGTTTTTTACCTTTTAACCATTTTTCCTTAGTTTGTTGCAGATTTGTTTTTGCCAAGCAATGTTTTTCTGTAAGAAGAATATGTGTTTCTCCGAGAAGCACATCCCATAAAGGAAAAGGTACAACAGGTGCTTTCAAGAGAAGCATAATTGTGCTTCCGTGAGAAGCAGAACATGTCCTTCCGTGAGAAACATAGGGTGTGTTTGGTTGCCGTTGTGAACAGTTTCTGCATCGCATACACTTCTCAACCCAGTCTGGTTGAGCAAAAACAGGCCCTGATACGCCATCTGCAAGTTGTTTGTTGCCTGCATCTGGTGTCCCTGTATTAGGTAACTAGAAGATACCCCACACGTTGTTGCGGGAAATATTGTCTAATGTTGGTGTTTTACTCATCAACTGACTACTAAAAGGATTGGCAAATCGATGAATAAATGATTCTTATTTGAAGATACTTTAGAATGATACATAGGTAAGTAAGATCAACCCTCCCACTTATATCATTCAAAGTTTGGGCAACACACAAACAATCGAAACAGAGAATGGTTAAGCTTTTCATTCAAAGTTTGGGCAATACACAAACAATCGAAACAGAGAATGGTTAAGCTTTTTAATATATGCAAGTGAAATAAACTATCAAGTTGTAACTAAACATCACCACCTAGCTACAACCCCAAGTCTTGATTGTGCACAACTGCATCAGAAACTCCCATGTACATTTTCTTTAATCCATCCCACAATGGTATAGATGATGAAAAGGCAGGCAGCTTGTAGCTTCATCAGAAAGCTCCATCTTCTGACTAACTCTATGCATTCGATAACATAACTCTGAAGAAATAAAACAAAAAACTTGTAAATCTCATAGTATATGTATAACCATTTCCATCTACATCGTCATTCATGCTTGAGTGGCCAATTATCAAGTTGAAGTTGTTGTATGTTAGGAAACTACATAATCAAGACAAAAGCAACTTGTAAACATCAAGATAGTTATCTTATTAAGAGAAGTTACATTTATCTTGCATTACAATTAATTAATAAATAGATGTGATGAACAACAAAGATACTCTTTAGTGGGGCTGAGCAAATGTGATCCTGAACAGGGAATGGAAGGATAGGAGTTGCATCAAGTGGATGATAGCATTGCCTTCCTCAATGGTTCAATAACATGGTTGATAAAATCTAGGGTTTTGCGTAAACAAATTATCAGGTGAAATTAGATCAATTGATAGCATTTTTGTAGGTCTAAATTGAATTACGTTTTCAGATCTTGGGTGCACCTAGGTAGTCGTTCACTGGTATCTTTGTGAAATTTAAGTAAGCCTGTGACACCAGGATACTCTTTAGTGGGGCCGAGCAAATAACATGAGCAAAAGTAGCATGAGAATGTTCAGCAAAACTATAACCTTGTCTTGACAGAACATGTAATGTTCATAATTTATTTCCCCACAAAAAGATCATAATTGATGGAGGACTATTCAAGTTCAGTGATCTGCCATCGACCATAGGAAAGATTGAACTTTTAGAATAACATATATATGCATCCATACTATATACTCTTACCTAAAGTTTACATGGAACACTTACACAAAGGGAAGTATAGAGGAAATTATTGTGGAATTCAGCAAAAGGAAAAAAAGCAAGTCGACCATCATGGTCAGTAGTAAAATCTGCATATGACTTACCTCCGGAACATAAATATGCATATACCCTCAAATCCATAGTGCATGGGAAGTAAAAAATAGAGTAAACAACATGTAAAGAAGATAACTTAGATACTATATACTCCCTCCGTTCAGAATTACTTGTCTCGGATATGAATGTATCTAGAACTAAAATACATCTAGATACATCCATTTCTGCGACAAGTAATTCCGAACGGAGGGAGTAGTTGCAAGTTAGGACGCATATAGGACAAATTATTACCTCTCCTGAGTGAATGATAGTCTTGTATTTCTTTACAAAAGGTGATCGTGCATCCTCATTGAACTGCAGTACAAAATAGATGTCTGGTCAGCTCTATTCTCAACCAATTAATGATCTGTATGAAGAATTCCTAGTTTAGGCCTTCTCGAGCATGTTAATCTAAGTATACTCCACACAGGAATACATAAAAATTTGAGGAACCACCATAATTATACCATTATACACGGTCATAAGGAACTTGTAGAAAAGGTTAACTAAGAACTGCATGCAGGACCTAAGAGGCCAGATCTATATATTTACATGCATCTGAAAAATCACGCTACTCTGAACTAACAAACTGAAATTGTAATGGGAAGCCAATGAACAATGAATAACCTGTGATATGTGCTCTGCAGCTGCAAGCCGTGGCTTGACAATTTCACAAGTTGCAATAACCAGGGTATTAGGGACACTCCCATATGCCTGAAAATATCTCAGGATACAAAATATTATAGTTTGGAAAATGAAAATTAGAAAAAAGTTTAGAATTAGACTGCAGCAAGTAATGCATCACTTTGAAATAGCTCGAGTTAATTTGTTTACTGATTTTCCCACAAAAAAATGTTTACCAGATAGCACTCATCGTGTATAATTTGTACATCATAAGCATGAATGAGGACAGGGACGTAGGTAACCCTTCCAGGAAAGAAAAGATAATTTATGATGTCCTATGTATACATCAAGTCATCAAGTCTTTAACATAAATAGATTGAAAGAGATTGACTGGGTACTTACAGGTGGTGCTGCTTGAGCGTGGCTTTTTGTTAATTTGAGATATGGACCAAATGAATATGTGCACATTAATAAATTCCCTTGGATGCCACTCGAATCAGTCAAATTGCTGCATACATATTGGAACACCAAAAGAGGATGAACAGTACTGGAGAACACCATTCTTTTCCAAAAATCAATAATTAGATCATGTTCAGGAGTCATAACCTAGACTTGACGGTGGCAGCGGCAGCTCGAGTCCAGGGTAGTCAAGAAAACCCCTTGCACGTACGCAATGATCGTGTGCCGCTGCCTATCCTCCACTGGCCTCGCCTTGTAGAGCAACTCGTGTGTGGACAGCTTCCTCCAATGTCTCGTCGTCGTCGCCGCCGCCGGCGGCGGGGGGTTTCCTCTTGGGAACCACTGATGTTGGCAGTTACCATGGTGAGTCGAGGTGTGGTGACCAGTGGTGTTGGGTGATATTACCAAACAAATCAACATGGACACCAATCACACAGAACGGAAAATAGGATGCAAGGATCACCTGCTAAACTTGAACCCACGAAGACAACAAAATCTTTTAATCTGGTTTCCCAACTTCAGATCGGGGATCTCCCAACTTCCACACGGGCGATGGCGATAAGTTGGCACTGCCGGCGCTTTCTCCGGACAGGACGCAACGGGGGCTGGGGGATGGGGAGACGGCTGGGGGATGGGGGGACGGGGAGCCGGGGGGCGACGAAGGCGTAGTGCGCCAAGAGCCCAGACGCAGCAGAGAAGGAGGCGAAGAGATAGACATAGAGGGATCGAGGGAGTAGAGACGTCGTGGGACCGAAGGATGCCTGGTGGTGAGTTTTTGTGGACCATCGGTTTGGGAGTTTTCTAAGATGGAAGAGGAAGCGGACGACAGGGGAATTAAATCACACGAATAAGTAGGGTATTTGGAACTGATGATGTGGCTAATTGCTGAGGTGGAGTGAGCTGGATGGCTGCACGTCAATTAGTGATGTGGATAGCCTGAGAAATAAGATAGTGGGGATGAACTATTTAGGTATTATAGATACGCAAGTGTACTTTGTTTGGTTGCCTGCGTTGGCCCAAGCGGCACATGAACACGGCGTTTGGTTGCATACAACGTACATGTTGTGCTTACCTTATACCCTAGTTGGTGAGCTTACCCACAATGATCACATCTAGCACACCAACGCTACAACACAACAATGACGATGAACTGGGCGTAGATGATGAAGTTCTTCAGCTTCAGTCCAAACTGACGATCCACCTTGACACCTCCAACCTTGCCACTGTCAACACTGCTGCCTCCGTGCTTTCGCACCTAGTCGTAGTAAGCTTGTTCTGCTGCCTGTCTAGCCTTGAACCCTCTATGGCTGTTGTTGCTATACGATGCCACTTGTGCACTGGCTTCTTCCCATGAACTGTAAACCCCTGGAGCCTTACCGATGAACACGGCATACCACTTGTCCTAACAGTGCACAAGAGCAAGAGTTGAAGCAGCAAATCAATGGAGCACACAAGTAGCAAGCAAAGTAGCACACAAACAATAATGGAGCAGAATAGAAGAAGTAAAGCATGCATGATCATACGACATAGCAAGTTCTACCTAGCACTACCTTGGTGTTAACCTAGCACTACCTTGGTGTTAACCTACCACCACATCAAAAAAATGGTGTCGTCCTACCACCGCAAGTTCACCATCAGCGTGAGGGGTTAGTATATACCACCTCATCAAAATACACAGACCGTCAAATTCTTTTTCAGCCCTAACTACACAAAATATACGTCGTCATCGTCGTCGTTGTCGTCGCCACCGCCATCGCCGTCGGGGATCATGCACGCTCACAGGCAGCACTACTCTAGTAGTCGTGCTTGCCCAGCCAGCTCCTGAGCCACAACACCCTGTGAGCGTGTGCCATGGCAACGAACCCAACACCCTGGGCCTTGTTGTCAAGCAGGCGGCTGAGAGCTGCCATGAGAGCCTCTTCGCTGAAGCCACCCTGGGTCATGACAGCGCCATACAGGTCAGGGTGGACGTCGAGGGGCTTGCACTCCCTGATGGTTGTTGCCACCTCATTCACCGCCTCAGTCATGCTGCAAAAAACATTGATCTCCTCCTCCATCAGGCCTCCTCTCTTCCTCATCCTATCATGGACGGGGTCAAATGTCTTGTCAAAGGGCTTCACGAAGGGCTCGTCAAGGCCATCAAGGACCTCGACGTCCGGGGTCCCAGGGAAGTCTGGCATGGGAGAACCAAGAGGCTCCCCCGAGCCCATGGCATGCTTCCCAGTTGCCAGACCGAAGGAGAAGATGTGCCGCGTCTGGCTGTAGTTTTGTATGGGTGTGTTGAGGAACTCAGCGTCCCTTGGGTGGTCCTAAGAATGAAACACAAGTGTTGTTAGTTGCGATTAGGAGTAGGCAATGGTGGACAGTATGAAAAGGAAGAGGGCTGTGAGCTAACCGCGACATGGCCGGCGTAGTGCTCTGCCTCCAGAACTATGGAGCAAGTGTTCTCATCCCATGAGCGCGCCGCTAAGGTCTCTCAGCTTGGACACTTGGATCCATTGACCTTTCCACTTCTTTAGGTGGTTGTACACCTGGGTGGCAGACACCTCCTGCCCACAGAACTCGAACACCTACTTCGCAACAGTGTTCAAGTGCACCTCCTGCCCACGGAACTCGAACACCTGCTTCGCAACGGTGTTCAAGTGCACCTCCTTGAAGCCCTTGTCAGTCCTAACTCCACTAGAGATGAGCTCACACATCTTGTTCAGCACGAACGTGGACATGAACGGCTGCCACTTCATGTTGTTCGACCTACCATCCTTCTTTGCCTTTGCTGTTGCTACCTTGAGTGTAGCGGCAGCGGCAGTAGCAACGGCAGTAAGAGTTGGCTCAACGAGCACTACTGGCACATAGAGGGAATCGGACGTGAACACCTCTGAATCAGGTGCCATCTCGGACATAGGCTGCGAGTCCTCGACAAACGATGGAGCAAACTGGCTGTCGGACAGGACAAGGGCCTGACTAAGATCTTGCGTCTGCGTGGTCATGTCCTACAATCATAGCACGCATTGACAATAAGCATACCACACAACATACTGGACAATCCATGAAAGCAGGAGCATACATGTACATGGTTCATCACTATCATAGCAAGCACATACTTCATCACTATCATACTAAGCACATATGGTTCATCGCTATCATACTAAGCATACCAGACAATCTATGAGCACGAACATACATCTACAACAAACAGTATGCTACAAATGGACCACCAATAGCTACAAATCACAAATCTAAGCACGAATCAACACAAGCACAAGGTTCAACTTCAAACTCTACTACTAATCTAGCCTACCACATGCTTGAACATCTAGCCCTACCACAAATTGCAACCGCAGCATAGCAATTAACCATATCAGCTCACAGATCAGACCACTAATCAACCATGCATCTAGATCAAACCCTAGCTGCAGATCAGATCTAGCTTGAAGGAACAGAGAGAAAGGGGAACTGAACTCACAGAGGCCATGGCTACAGCTCGAGGACGAGGGGGGCGGTCGTGGAAGATCAACGCCGGCCGGTGAAGGAGCGCCGACGCTGTGGACCGCCGGCCGATGAAGATGCGCCGCTTACCTGCTCGTCGGTGCCGATGCGCGTCGGCGGGAAAACTCGAACGGTGGGAGAACGGTGGTGGGAGTTGGGGCGGTGAGGGAGGGGGCTAAATATATAGTGTGGACTCGGCGGGAGGTGAGCCGAACCTCCAGCCGAATTTTCGGCGACGCGGGCGAGCTCGTGCCATCTCCCTGGTCACACGGGGAGAGAAGCGCGTCGCCCTCCCCTGCCTCGCCCGAGCCAGGCTCACGAGTTACTGCCGAGGCGTTTCCCCTGGGCCTGGTCTGGACATGCTTTTAAGTTCCGTGCGATGCGGGCCACACAGTAAACGCGGGCAACCAAACGGCTCAAGTTTTTCGCGCGCGGGCCAGGCTGGGCCATATGCAGGTAACCAAACACGTCCATAGTATTTACTTTCACAAGAGAAGCACAGATGTGCGAGAAGAATATGTGTTTCTGCAAGAAGTACACCCTATAAAGAGCACATTTGTGCTTCTGTGAGAATAACCTAACCTTTGCAAGGGTTTCTTGTTGTTGAAAAAGAAAAACAGCAGCCCACGCTCGGGACACGGACTCCTGTTGGACACGCCGGTGACCGAATTTTTTATTAATAGTAAATGATAATTCTGTAATTCCGAAACTGGTAAAGGGCCGGGGAAAATTATAAAAATAGGAAGGACGCTAGGAATAACAGCGTCCAGGATGGACTCCATTGCTAACTGCGTCCAGGTCTGGACGCTAGTACGGATGGCGTCCAGGTCTGGACTCTAGTACGGATGGCGTCCAGTCATTGCCCTTTCATTGATGCTCTGATTGGGCTCAACCGAGTCGTTTTACTTTAATAGATAGAGATTTCATGACCTATATACTCTAATACGATCTGCAGCCATCGCTTCTTACCTTGCTAGGTGGTAAGCAAGCTCTAGCACAGACATCATCAATCATCATAGGAGCAACATCATCTCACTAGCTGCTTGTCATTAGGATCATTCACTCATCATTAGGATCATCCACTAGACCTATGGTTGGAGCATGTGAGTTGTTCCATGGCCTCGTTGAATCTTCTTTGTTTGGTCTTGTGTACAATTTACTCAATGGTTACAAGCGTACATTATATATGTGACTAGGTTGTTACTTTTGGTCAATACAATTGGTAACTGGCTAGTTTATGATAACAGATAAGTCGATCTTGAGTCGGCTGTCGTGCTTTTGCCTCTATGTGTCAGTGCACCACTGCCGGCACTTTTGGAAGCATGGTGTGCCGGTGTCGTAGCCCAACGTGAACCTGCCGCACGGGTGGCATCTCAACCTCGATAGGGTTCTGGTGCCGACCGTGCCGGACTCAGGCCGCACGCAGCTGATGGAGATCCACCATCATCGTGTCTACTCCCGGACGACCATCGCCGCGACCCATCGGCGACCCATCGTCCACGATGGATTCGCCGAACTAGGACGCGTAGTTCGCCACTGAGCATGACCAGCGTTGTCGGTCGTGCTTCAAGGATGTGTCCCGTGCACCACGCGCGCTCGCTGGTCCACCATCGCCATCGGTCATGGTGAAGGGGCGAGGATTAGGAGTCCTACATTGTGGCCCTCGAGGAGGCCACAATGAGGTCCATTGAGGAGGCCGAACGCAAGGAGCTCGCCAAGTGGCCTAGCCTTGCACACACACAGGTTGAATCGGCGGCTAGAGTGGAGGCTAAAATGCCCCCACCGCCACCAGCACCGCTCGCGCCCGAGCCTATGGAGGAGGAGCCATGGCCGCTGCTTGGGCAATCATGGTCGTGGACGAGCACGTTGCCATCGTATATCATGCACGCCCGTGTGGGTGGGCATGATAGACGAGGGGGCCGAGCGGCAGGAGAAGCATCAGTTGGTGGCGCAGCAAGCGGCTATGCTACCAGCCATCCAGCAGGCGTTCCCGTGGATGAAGACGCCAGTCTACGTCGACCTGGCCAAGGAGGAGGAGGAAAATGACGATGCCTAGATCTACTGCCCGCCGCTAACTATTTCTTTTATCTTTTCATTTATTTTTTTAGTTTTAATTAATGTAAATTGGACTTCTGCTGGCTGTTTTATTTAAAAAAATTGAAATCCAGCGCAAATGTGAAATATGTTCGTCCGTGTTGCTCGCATCTTCGGACCGGCGGACAAAAACGGAAATTGACATCCGGCTGACCGATCCAAATGAACAAAGAACGAACAAAATCTGCGTCAATTTAGGTTGCCGCGTCGGAGTTGCTCTTAGGTCGGACGAAGGCGAGGACTTTTCTGGGCTAGGTTGAACCAAACAACGGACGCTGCTAAGAATAGCGTCCAGGTGTGGACGTGGTTTGCTACAGCGACCAGGTCTGGACGCTAGTATTGATGGCGTCCTTCCTATTTTTTGAAATTCTAACTTATCATTACTAGTTTCAGAATTACAGCATTATTATTTATCATTAATAAAAAAACCGGCGCCGGTGAAGAAACGCGTGGCGTGCCGCGCGGAAGCAACGAGCTGGCACGTTCGCGGCTTCACGCGTCTCTTGCAAACTTTGCTACGCTCTTGCTGACCCGTGCTCCTACCGAGTAGGCATCGTTACGCGTTGAACCGCCCGGCGGTAGCAGGCAGACGGGCAGCCGGGGCACGGACCCGCAGGGAAAGGGTCGCAAGTCAGCGGTCAACTTACGCGCCTCTCGCGCTCTTCCCCTTCCTTCCCTTGATCCAAGATCATCTCGAGATCTCCCAACTTACCTTTTCTTTTCTATACTAGGACTACACTACACCGTACTATGGTATCCTACTAATTCCTGTGAGATGATAAAGTGTGACTGATCATGTATTACTATGTTCATTGTATTGAGATACTATGTCAAATGTAATATCCCATCAAGAAAAAGCTATTGAAGCATGCAGCAGCGTGCTGGAAAACAATTCGCACGTACAGTATATATGTGTACATCACATTACAAGCTGGAGTATATCAGCAATATGTTACATTAATTTACACTAGCATACCCGAGAGAAAATCATTGTGGAGGCACACTAGACCTAGCTACAAAGAACAAATGAAACAATCTAGTATACGACTGGTCAACCAGTCGGTTCCTCGGAACCTAAACGAGCTACCCCAAGAGAAAAAGAAAAGAAAAAAGGTCGATCGGCATCAGAGAAGAGCCGAGCAGAGCAGAGCAGGCAGCTGGATCGTCAGCTCTTGATGTCGTTGGTTCGTTTGCTGGGGCCCGACGGCGGCGCTCTCGACCTGGGCTTCATGCCGAGCAGCGCCTCGACCCGCTTCCCGGCCGGCACGAGCACCTCCGCGTCCCTCGTCAAGGCCGCGGCGGGGAGAGCGATCGTCCGCACGGCCGCGGCGGCCACACCACCACCGCCGGCGGCGCCCGGTTGCCGCAGGGGCCTGGTGGCGCCGGAGCGCCGCGCGAAGACGGTGAGGAGGAGCAGCAGCACGAGGAGGCAGAGGAAGCGTGGAGCGCGGCTGCTGTTGCTCAGCATCATCGCGTGCGCCGTTGATCTTGTGCGACGAGAAGAGGAGAAGTTGATTTGATTTGGAGGTTGCTTGTGTGGATCACGACGGGAATGGTGCGACGGACGGAGCACGGAGAGGGGTTGATATATATATATATAGAGAGAGAGAGAGAGAGGCGAGCGCAGCGCGGAGTCGTGGACGCGGACGCGGTGGGAGGAGACAAACTTGGAGGGCAAGTCAAATAGGGAGGAATGTGTGCGCGCGCGCGACGAGGAGGGCGGGATGGGATGTCGTGTGCTTTTGGTCAACCAAATCGAGATCGAAGCTGCTCCAAAACTCTCGAGCAATTGCATGGCTACTTGTTTAGCCTTTCCTTCGTTCGGACGGAAGATGCATCCGAGTTATGATTAGCTGAAAGAAGTAGGAAAAAGTAGAGGCCGCGACGACGGTGCAGACGTGTGAGGGAAGGTAGATGGAGTATGACTTTGATTAAGTTATTTAAGTGGCGCCGCGTGTGTGCGTGCATTGAAGTTGGCGCGTCATGCACCGCGCTACCCACGACAAGGACGCGTATTGGCTGGCTTGCTTGCCTGCCTGTATATATACATATCCATCTGGAGGCAGCTCAACTAGCCTAGCCGCAGGTCCAAATGGAGATGAAAGCTCACAACTTTAACTGTATACACACAGCAAAAAGGTTCATCAAAAAGGGCCATGGCACTCAAGGAAAGGAACAGACGCGCGCGTGTGTGTTCTGATTGTCCATGTGGATTCCTGGTAACACTGCACGCTCTTTTACTAGCTCTACAAATTTAGCTAGGTTGATGAAGAAATTTTGCATCGTACGTCTAAGAGCATCTTCAGCCGCGCCCCCAACAAGGCCCCCCAGGCGATTTTTCGGTCGCCGGCGTAAAAAAAGGCCCAGTCGCGCCCCCAAGAGCCCAGTTTTCGCCGGCTCGGGCCGAAATTGGCGCCGGCGGACCCAACCCGAACCCGGCGCGCTGGGGGCGCTCGGGGGCGCCGGGCGAATCGTTTTTGGCGCGAAGAGCCGCAGGCCCCCCTTGCCAGCGACTCGACTCTCTTCTCACCGCTTCGTCGTCCTCATCGCCTCGTTCCCCGCGGCGAATCAATGCCAAAGCTGCGCGCGCTGCCGCGCCGGTCAGCCTCCATTGATGCCTCACGGGCGGCGCAGTGAAGGCCGGACGACTACTGCCGCGACGAGATGGTCCGGCAGTGCCGGGCCCTGGAGGAGATAGAAGCCCGCAAACGTGGGCGCGAGGACGAGCACGACGTCGTGATCCTCGACAGCGATGACGACCAGGACGCCCCCGGACCGTCCAACCCGCCGCGTCAACCAGGGGAAGGATGCAGCAGGGACGGCGGCGGCGGCGACAACGACGACGACGGCGGCGGCGACTACACACGGTTCTACAGCCTCCTCGGCATGTAGAACTGCAAGGGCGGGCGGCGGGCGGCGAGGGAGACGGCGAGGAGCAGCCTCTAGTAGTTTTTTTTTCTTTTTAGTAAAATATGTTTAAATTTGAACGAACTCGCCGATGTTTGCGTTAAATTTGAGCCGTGTTTGCGCCGTATTTAAGTTTTTTTTTTAAATCTCTAAGAATTTAAACTGTGTTGAGCCGAGCAAGACGGTGGATAGCGGTGGATGTGCTGGTGTGGAGTCAACTGCAGGTGGCTAGCACCTACTATGTGAATACTTCCGGTTCCGGTCAAAGCTGACTAACTTCTGCGAGGAAAGAGAGAGCCCGCAAGTTTGCCTACTCCACTTAAGTATCAGTCCGTCCCAACAAAGTCAACACTGATACCTGTGTCACAACAGATTTCCAAAGCGTGTAACGGAAGAGCATGTAAACTAATGTTGGGTTCAATTAATCACAAGTGCTGGCGCTCCACCATCGCCCTCGTCTCTTGGCTCCAGGGCAATGATCGCGGGCTGTTTGGTTTGAGACTAAGTTTGACTAAGGTTGCTACATTTAAAGTTAGGCAAGTTTAACAAATTTGGATGGGCGTTTGATTCAAGTCATACCTTAGACAAGCTACACTAGAGTCCCACCTTACATACACTCAAAAAGTATGGTAAGATTTCCTTAAGCTTGCCAACTTGTGGCTTTCAATTTAAAGAACTAACCTTAAACAAGTGTGGCAACAATGTATGACAAAGTGTGGTATGGTGGCTTTCAATTTAAAGAACTAACCTTAAGCAAGTGTGGCAACATTGTACGACAAAGTATGGTATGATTAGGCCTAGAACAAAACAGCCCCTGCGTCTTCAGGAAAAGTCCTGCCCTCCTGCGATTTTTTTGTTGAAAAAGTGCCCCTCTCCGATTTTCATTAACAAAAAATCACAGTGTCTTACAAACTACGAAAAACCACTTACAAGCTACACTGCCAACATACAAGCAGCTAGAGAATACACAATGCGCTGCATCCCTCCTGAGAAGTCTCACATGTCTTGGCTCTCGAGGCAGAAGGATTTTATTACAGCATAAAACGCGGCCAAGATTTAACCAAGTGCAGATACACCTTAGGAAAGCAGTAAATAGATCCAGGGAAAACTTTGTTTTTGCCACTCTAGCTTTTACCAATTTTGCTTATGCCACTCTAAAATTTTACATCTCATTTTTGCCATTCTTAATTTTGGCAATGTATCACAAATGCCATTCTGTCAGGTCAAGGCACGGTTTGACCAAACGAAGCAGGGCAAAGACAATATTGCCCTTGGTTTTTTGTTTTGCTTTTGCCACTACAGTTTTCGTAGAAATTTTACTGATACCTGACAAACACAGCAGATGCGTTGATTCAACTGAGTTCATCTGCTAATAAGAAAAAAAAATGCAAAAAGATAAAGCAGCGATGCATCCATTCATACATCTTAGATTCACCACACTTTCACACACATACATCAGGCGCGCAAGGCACAACACATACATATGCATCTTCGTCGCTCCAATTCAGCGAAATTCCACGCGAATCAACATCAAGCACGCACAAAGCACAATACATATGCATCTTCAATTCACCACATGTGTAGATCAACTAGCAAGCTAACCTGGAGGGCTGTGGAGCTACCTTGTCGAGGACGGATGGGGGCACTGATTGGAGGCAGCGCCATGAACGGAGGGGAGTACGTCTCAGCCATGGAGAAGGGCAGCAGGAGATGGAGACGACTTGGGCTCATCCACGGTCGCGAGCGCCGCCACGTTGATGCACGGAGCTCGGGAGGATGCGTATGGCCGCGAGCACTGCCACACACTGGTGACGAGGCAGAGGCGTGCACCCAGTCGGTGCTGGTGACGAGGCGGAGTCCCGGAGGTGTATAGCCGGCGTTGGTGACGATAGAGGCGCGCAGGCCCATGGGGTCCCAGATCCCGGGTGAGCAGGGACTGCATGTCTGCATCCCCGTCCCGGACGAGAGGAGGCAGGGGAGGACGGGAGGTGGGTTGCTGTGCCAGCGCTTCGGAACGAGGAGAGCAGCGCGGAGCGAGGAGATAGGCCTCGAAGGCGAGCTCCTCCACAAGGAGCGCAGGCGGCGGCCAGGCCTCGCACGCGACTAGGCGGCAGCTCCGGCAGGGGTGGAGCACTGCGCGCCGGGATGGAGGCGGCTGGCTGCGGTGGCGCGCGGGGACACGGCCGGAGGTGGCAACGCGGCGGCCGGAGTTGGCGGCGGTGACTGGATGCGGGTGTGTGTGGTGCGGTTAGGAGCCAGGACGGCTGGACGGGTGTGTGTACAGATTAGGGTCCGGGTCACTTTCAAAGTGGCCCCACAAGTCAGTAGGGGCAACTTATGTCATTTATGCAAATACTGACAGGTTTTTCTTGGGTCAATTGGATAGAATAAACGGTCAACTCACGGAAGTGTAACAGAATGGCATTTGTGATGCATTGTCAAAAACTAAGAGTGGCAAAAGTGAGATGTCAAATTTTAGAGTGGTATAAGCAAAATTGGCAAAAACTAGAGTGGCAAAAACAAAGTTTTCCCATAGATCTAAGCGAGGCAGCAGGTGAGGCGTAAGTAGAGCAAGATCTTCGGGGCAGCCCTTCACCCAGCAGTGATCTTGCGAGTCATCTTCCACCGTAAAGTCGCTCTAAAGACCTCCCCTGCTATCATCTTGTAACGGCCCCGATCTACTGAGGGATTGGAAGGAGGGGGGAAAGGGGATCGACAAGGGAGAAGGAAGGGGATTAGGGTTCCGGAGGAGAAGAGCAACTCCTCGATCACGGCCGATTCAATATCCACTTAATCGATATCCTTAGCTTACACATGAATAGCCTAGTTATACAAGAATGAGACGGGCTGCAGCCAACAAGGCCCAACGCAGGCCCAACCGAACCGACCCAACTAACCCACTTGGCCTCACAGACCGCCAATCGTTGGGACCGTTGAGTCCTTCTCTTCCTGACGCGTCGGGTCCACCATGCGCGTCGTCCAATGACTGGTGGACCAGGTGCGCCGGGCGGTCCACCTGTCATGGACCCTCTAGTCAGGTCGTCTAGGTCTAAGCCGTCCGAGCAAATTGGACGGTCAGGAGAGTGTTGGGGATCGTAGCAGAATTTTTAAAATTTTCTACGCATCACCAAGATCCATCTATGGAGTATACTAGCAACGAGGGGAAAGGAGTGCATCTACATACCCTTGTAGATCGCGAGCGGAAGCGTTCCAATGAACGGGGTTGATGGAGTCGTACTCGCCGTGATCCAAATCACCGATGACCGAGTGCCGAACGGACGGCACCTCCGCGTTCAACACACGTACGGAGCAACGACGTCTCCTCCTTCTTGATCCAGCAAGGGGGAAGGAGAGGTTGATGGAGATCCAGCAGCACGACGGCGTGGTGGTGGAAGTAGCGGGATCCCGACAGGGCTTCGCCAAGCGCAAGCGGGGGGAGAGGTGTTGCAGGGGGAGAGGGAGGCGCCAGGGGCTGTTGTGCTGCTGCCCTCCCTCCCCCACTATATATAGGCCCCCTGGGGGGGCGCCGGCCCTGGGAGATCAGATCTCCAAGGGGGGGCGGCGGCCAAGGGGGAAGGGGGGTGGCTTCCCCCCCAAGCCAAGTGGGGCGCCCCCACCCCCAGGGTTTCCAATCCTAGGCGCAGGGGGAGGCCCAGGGGGGGCGCCCCAGCCCACTAAGGGCTGGTTCCCTTCCCACTTCAGCCCATGGGGCCCTCCGGGATAGGTGGCCCCACCCGATGGACCCCCGGGACCCTTCCGGTGGTCCCGGTACAATACCGATAACCCCCGAAACTTTCCCGGTGGCCGAAACTGGACTTCCTATATATAATTCTTCACCTTCGGACCATTCCGGAACTCCTCATGACGTCCGGGATCTCATCCAGGACTCCGAACAACTTTCGGGTTTCCGCATACTAATATCTCTACAACCCTAGCGTCACCGAACCTTAAGTGTGTAGACCCTACGGGTTCGGGAGACATTCAGACATGACCGAGACTCCTCTTCGGTCAATAACCAACAGCGGGATCTGGATACCCATGTTGGATCCCACATGTTCCACGATGATCTCATCGGATGAACCACGATGTCGAGGATTCAATCAATCCCGTATACAATTCCCTTTGTCACTCGGTACGTTACTTGCCCGAGATTCGATCGTCGGTATCCCAATACCTTGTTCAATCTCGTTACCCGCAAGTCACTCTACTCGTACCGTAATGCATGATCCCGTGGCTAACTCCTTAGTCACATTGAGCTCATTATGATGATGCATTACCGAGTGGGCCCAGAGATACCTCTCCGTCATACGGAGTGACAAATCCCAATCTCGATCCGTGTCAACCCAACAGACACTTTCAGAGATACCCGTAGTGTACCTTTATAGTCACCCAGTTACGTTGTGACGTTTGGCACACCCAAAGCACTCCTACGGTATCCGGGAGTTACACGATCTCATGGTCTAAGGAAAAGATACTTGACATTGGAAAAGCTCTAGCAAACGAACTACACAATCTTTTATGCTATGCTTAGGATTGGGTCTTGTCCATCACATCATTCTCCTAATGATGTGATCCCGTTATCAATGACATCCAATGTCCATAGTCAGGAAACCATGATTATCTGTTGATCAACGAGCTAGTCAACTAGAGGCTTACCAGGGACACGTTGTGGCCTATGTATTCACACATGTATTACGATTTCCGGATAACACAATTATAGCATGAACAATAGACAATTATCATGAATAAAGAAATATAATAATAACCATTTATTATTGCCTCTAGGGCATATTTCCAACAGTCTCCCACTTGCACTAGAGTCAATAATCTAGTTACATTGTGATGAATCGAACACCCATAGCGTCCTGGTGTTGATCATGTTTTGCTCTAGGGAGAGGTTTAGTCAACGGATCTGCTACATTCAGGTCCGTATGTACTTTACAAATATCTATGTCTCCATTTTGAACACTTTCACGAATGGAGTTGAAGCGACGCTTGATATGCCTGGTCTTCCTTTGAAACCTGGGCTCCTTGGCAAGGGCAATAGCTCCAGTGTTGTCACAGAAGAGAGTCATCGGGCCCGACGCACTGGGTATCACCCCTAGGTCGGTAATGAACTCCTTCATCCAGACTGCTTCTTGCGCTGCCTCTGAGGCTGCCATGTACTCCGCTTCACATGTAGATCCCGCCACGACGCTTTGCTTGCAACTGCACCAGCTTACTGCCCCTCCATTCAAAATATACACGTATCCGGTTTGTGACTTCGAGTCATCCAGATCTGTGTCGAAGCTAGCGTCGACGTAACCCTTTACGACGAGCTCTTCGTCACCTCCATAAACGAGAAACATATCCTTAGTCCTCTTCAGGTACTTCAGGATATTCTTGACCGCTGTCCAGTGTTCCATGCCGGGATTACTTTGGTACCTTCCTACCAAACTTACGGCAAGGTTTACATCAGGTCTGGTACACAGCATGGCATACATAATAGACCCTATGGCCGAGGCATAGGGGATGACACTCATCTTTTCTCTATCTTCTGCCGTGGTCGGGCATTGAGCCGTGCTCAATTGCACACCTTGCAATACATGCAAGAACCCCTTCTTGGACTGATCCATATTGAACTTCTTCAATATCTTGTCAAGGTACGTACTCTGTGAAAGACCAATGAGGCGTCTTGATCTATCTCTATAGATCTTGATGCCTAATATATAAGCAGCTTCTCCGAGGTCCTTCATTGAAAAACACTTATTCAAATAGGCCTTTATACTTTCCAAGAATTCTATATCATTTCCCATCAATAGTATGTCATCCACATATAATAAGAGAAATGCTACAGAGCTCCCACTCACTTTCTTGTAAACACAGGCTTCTCCATAAGTCTGTGTAAACCCAAACGCTTTGATCATCTCATCAAAACGAATGTTCCAACTCCGAGATGCTTGCACCAGCCCATAGATGGAGCGCTGGAGCTTGCATACCTTGTTAGCATTCTTAGGATCGACAAAACCTTCCGGCTGCATCATATACAATTCTTCCTTAAGAAAGCCGTCAAGGAATGCCGTTTTGACGTCCATTTGCCATATCTCATAATCGTAGAATGCGGCAATTGCTAACATGATTCGGACGGACTTCAGCTTCGCTACGGGTGAGAAAGTCTCATCGTAGTCAACCCCTTGAACTTGTCGATAACCCTTAGCGACAAGTCGAGCCTTATAGATGGTCACATTACCATGCGCGTCTGTCTTCTTCTTAAAGATCCATTTATTTTCTATGGCTCGCCGATCATCGGGCAAGTCAGTCAAAGTCCATACTTCGTTTTCATACATGGATCCTATCTCGGATTTCATGGCTTCTAGCCATTTGTCGGAATCCGGGCCCGCCATCGCTTCTTCATAGTTCGAAGGTTCACCGTTGTCCAACAACATGATTTCCAGGACAGGGTTGTCGTACCACTCTGGTGCGGAACGTGTCCTTGTGGACCTACGAAGTTCAGTAGTAACTTGATCTGAAGCTTCATGATCATCATCATTAACTTCCTCCCCAGTCGGTGTAGGCACCACAGGAACATCTTCCCGCGTTGCGCTACTTTCCGGTTCGGAAGGGATGACTATCACCTCATCAAGTTCCACTTTCCTCCCACTCAATTCTTTCGAGAGAAACTCTTTCTCCAGAAAGGACCCATTCTTGGCAACAAAGATCTTGCCTTCGGATCTGAGGTAGAAGGTATACCCAATAGTTTCCTTAGGGTATCCTATGAAGACGCATTTTTCCGAATTGGGTTCGAGCTTTTCAGGTTGAAGTTTCTTGACATAAGCATCGCATCCCCAAATTTTTAGAAACGACAGCTTAGGTTTCTTCCCAAACCATAATTCATACGGTGTTGTCTCAACGGATTTCAACGGAGCCCTATTTAAAGTGAATGCGGCAGTCTCTAAAGCATAGCCCCAAAATGAGAGCGGTAGATCGTTAAGAGACATCATAGATCGCACCATATCCAATAGAGTGCGATTACGACGTTCGGACACACCGTTTCACTGAGGTGTTCCAGGCGGCGTGAGTTGTGAAACGATTCCACATTTCTTTAAGTGCGTACCAAATTCGTGACTTAAATATTCTCCACCACGATCTGATCGTAAGAACTTTATTTTCCTGTCACGTTGATTCTCAACCTCACTCTGAAATTCCTTGAACTTTTCAAAGGTTTCAGACTTGTGTTTCATTAGGTAGACATACCCATATCTACTTAAGTCATCAGTGAGAGTGAGAACATAACGATATCCTCCGCGAGCCTCAACACTCATTGGACCGCACACATCGGTATGTATGATTTCCAATAAGTTGGTTGCTCGCTCCATTGTTCCGGAGAACGGAGTCTTGGTCATCTTACCCATGAGGCATGGTTCGCACGTGTCAAATGATTCGTAATCAAGAGACTCCAAAAGTCCATCTGCATGGAGCTTCTTCATGCGCTTGACACCAATGTGACCAAGGCGGCAGTGCCACAAGTATGTGGGACTATCGTTATCAACTTTACATCTTTTGGTATTCACACTATGAATATGTGTAACATCACGTTCGAGATTCATCAAGAATAAACCATTGATCAGCGGGGCATGACCATAAAACATATCTCTCATATAAATAGAACAACCATTATTCTCGGATTTAAATGAGTAGCCATCTCGAATTAAACGAGATCCAGATACAATGTTCATGCTCAAAGCTGGCACTAAATAACAATTATTGAGGTTTAAAACTAATCCCGTAGGTAAATGCAGAGGTAGCATGCCGACGGCGATCACATCGACCTTGGAACCATTTCCGACGCGCATCGTCACCTCGTCCTTTGCCAGTCTCCGCTTATTCCGCAGTTTCTGTTTTGAGTTACAAATATGAGCAACCGCACCGGTATCAAATACCCAGGAGCTACTACGAGTACTGGTAAGGTACACATCAATTATATGTATATCACATATACCTTTGATGTTGCCGGCCTTCTTGTCCGCTAAGTATTTGGGGCAGTTCCGCTTACAGTGACCACTTCCCTTGCAATAAAAGCACTCAGTCTCAGGCTTGGGTCCATTCCTTGACTTCTTCCCAGTAACTGGCTTACCGGGCGCGGCCACTCCCTTGCCGTCCTTCTTGAAGTTCTTCTTGCCCTTGCCTTTCTTGAACTTAGTGGTTTTATTCACCATCAACACTTGATGTTCCTTTCTGATCTCCACCTCCCCTGATTTCAGCATCGAATATACCTCAGGAATGGTCTTTTCCATCCCCTGCATATTGAAGTTCATCACGAAGCTCTTGTAGCTCTGTGGAAGTGACTGAAGGATTCTGTCAATGACCGCGTCATCCGGGAGATTAACTCCCAGCTGAGACAAGCGGTTGACTAACCCAGACATTCTGAGTATGTGCTCACTAACAGAACTATTTTCCTCCATTTTACAACTGAAGAACTTTTCGGAGACTTCATATCTCTCGACCCGGGCATGAGCTTGGAAAACCATTTTCAGCTCTTCGAACATTTCGTATGCTCCATGTTTCTCAAAACGCTTTTGGAGACCCGGTTCTAAGCTGTAAAGCATGCCGCACTGAACGAGGGAGTAATCATCAGCATGTGATTGCCAAGCGTTCATAACGTCTTGGTTCTCTGGGATTGGTGCTTCACCTAGCGGTGCTTATAGGACATAATCTTTCTTGGCAGCTATGAGTATGATCCTCAGGTTCCGGACCCAGTCCGTATAGTTGCTGCCATCATCTTTCAGCTTGGTTTTCTCTAGGAACGCGTTGAAGTTGAGGACAACGTGGGCCATTTGATCTACAAGACATATTGTAAAGATTTTAGACTAAGTTCATGATAATTGAGTTCATCTAATCAAATTATTCAATGAACTCCCACTCAGATAGACATCCCTCTAGTCATCTAAGTGAAACATGATCCGAGTTAACTAGGCCATGTCCGATCATCACGTGAGACGGACTAGTCAAGATCGGTGAACATCTCCATGTTGATCGTATCTTCTATACGACTCATGCTCGACCTTTTGGTCCTCCGTGTTCCGAGGCCATGTCTGTACATGCTAGGCTCGTCAAGTCAACCTAAGTGTATTGCGTGTGTTCTGAGGCCATGTCTGTACATGCTAGGCTCGTCAACACCCGTTGTATGCGAACGTTAGAATCTATCACACCCGATCATCACGTGGTGCTTCGAAACAACGAACCTTCGCAACGGTGCACAGTTAGGGGGAACACTTTCTTGAAATTATTATAAGGGATCATCTTACTTACTACCGTCGTTCTAAGCAAATAAGATGCAAAACATGATAAACATCACATGCAATCAAATAGTGACATGATATGGCCAATATCATTTTGCTCCTTTGATCTCCATCTTCGGGGTGCCATGATCATCTTCGTCACCGGCATGACACCATGATCTTCATCATTGTGTCTTCATGAAGTTGTCACGCCAACGATTACTTCTACTTCTATGGCTAACGCGTTTAGAAATAAAGTAAAGTAATTTACATGGCGTTATTCAATGACACGCAGGTCATACAAAAAATAAAGACAACTCCTATGGCTCCTGCCGGTTGTCATACTCATCGACATGCAAGTCGTGATTCCTATTACAAGAATATGATCAATCTCATACATCACATATATCATTCATCACATCTTCTGGCCATATCACATCACATAACACATGCTGCAAAAACAAGTTAGACGTCCTCTAATTGTTGTTGCAAGTTTTTACGTGGCTTGTATAGGTTTCTAGCAAGAACGTTTCTTACCTACGTAAAACCACAACGTGATATGCCAATTTCTATTTACCCTTCATAAGGACCCTTTTCATCGAATCCGTTCCGACTAAAGTGGGAGAGAGAGACACCCGCTAGCCACCTTATGCAACTAGTGCATGTCAGTCGGTGGAACCTGTCTCACGTAAGCGTACGTGTAAGGTCGGTCCGGGCCGCTTCATCCCACAATGCCGCCGAAACAAGATAAGACTAGTAGTGGCAAGAAAAATTGACAACATCTACGCCCACAACTGCTTTGTGTTCTACTCGTGCATAGTAACTACGCATAGGCCTGGCTCATGATGCCACTGTTGGGGATCGTAGCAGAATTTTTAAAATTTTCTACGCATCACCAAGATCCATCTATGGAGTATACTAGCAACGAGGGGAAAGGAGTGCATCTACATACCCTTGTAGATCGCGAGCGGAAGCGTTCCAATGAACGGGGTTGATGGAGTCGTACTCGCCGTGATCCAAATCACCGATGACCGAGTGCCGAACGGACGGCACCTCCGCGTTCAACACACGTACGGAGCAGCGACGTCTCCTCCTTCTTGATCCAGCAAGGGGAAGGAGAGGTTGATGGAGATCCAGCAGCACGACGGCGTGGTGGTGGAAGTAGCGGGATCCCGACAGGGCTTCGCCAAGCGCAAGCGGGAGGGAGAGGTGTTGCAGGGGGAGAGGGAGGCGCCAGGGGCTGTTGTGCTGCTGCCCTCCCTCCCCCCACTATATATAGGCCCCCTGGGGGGGCGCCGGCCCTAGGAGATCAGATCTCCAAGGGGGGCGGCGGCCAAGGGGGAAGGGGGGTGGCTTCCCCCCCCCCCCAAGCCAAGTGGGGCGCCCCCCACCCCCAGGGTTTCCAACCCTAGGCGCAGGGGGAGGCCCAAGGGGGGGCACCCCAGCCCACTAAGGGCTGGTTCCCTTCCCACTTCAGCCCATGGGGCCCTCCGGGATAGGTGGCCCCACCCGGTGGACCCCCGGGACCCTTCCGGTGGTCCCGGTACAATACCGATAACCCCCGAAACTTTCCTGGTGGCCGAAACTGGACTTCCTATATATAATTCTTCACCTCCGGACCATTTCGGAACTCCTCATGACGTCCGGGATCTCATCCGGGACTCTGAACAACTTTCGGGTTTCCGCATGCTAATATCTCTACAACCCTAGCGTCACCGAACCTTAAGTGTGTAGACCCTACGGGTTCGGGAGACATGCAGACATGACCGAGACGCCTCTTCGGTCAATAACCAACAGCGGGATCTGGATACCCATGTTGGCTCCCACATGTTCCACGATGATCTCATCGGATGAACCATGATGTCGAGGATTCAATCAATCCCGTATACAATTCCCTTTGTCAATCGGTACGTTACTTGCCCGAGATTCGATCGTCGGTATCCCAATACCTTGTTCAATCTCGTTACCGGCAAGTCACTTTACTCGTACCGTAATGCATGATCCCGTGGCTAACTCCTTAGTCACATTGAGCTCATTATGATGATGCATTACCGAGTGGGCCTAGAGATACCTCTCCGTCATACAGAGTGACAAATCCCAATCTCGATCCGTGTCAACCCAACAGACACTTTCAGAGATACCCGTAGTGTACCTTTATAGTCACCCAGTTACGTTGTGACGTTTGGCACACCCAAAGCACTCCTACGGTATCCGGGAGTTACACGATCTCATGGTCTAAGGAAAAGATACTTGACATTGGAAAAGCTCTAGCAAACGAACTACACAATCTTTTATGCTATGCTTAGGATTGGGTCTTGTCCATCACATCATTCTCCTAATGATGTGATCCCGTTATCAATGACATCCAATGTCCATAGTCAGGAAACCATGACTATCTGTTGATCAACGAGCTAGTCAACTAGAGGCTTACCAGGGACACGTTGTGGTCTATGTATTCACACATGTATTACGATTTCTGGATAACACAATTATAGCATGAACAATAGACAATTATCATGAACAAAGAAATATAATAATAACCATTTATTATTGCCTCTAGGGCATATTTCCAACAGAGAGGATGAAAGAGGTTCTCGTAGGACGCCACCCGACAATGGATAGCTGACAGGCTTTTTTTTGCCGTCGAGCAGCCCAAAAAGACGGGTACACTGGCATCCTTTATCTATATCTATAACAATATAAAAAGACCCAAAAGGGTAGATCCAACTGATCTCGGCCATCAAACTAAGTCAATCTAATAACCTAGACTGCTTCAATGGCGAGCGTTCAACGTGTTTAACGTGTAATTAATATCATACCAAATATTGCATTAATCACATAAAAAAAATTTGCGGGAAGGGAACTTTTCATTGATCAACTATGATGATTACATTCAGATTCGACAATGCTAGCTATCTCCCTAGGGAATTCCAGAGCCAGCATGCCGCGCGCTGTTGCGAGCGACCCATACAAGCTAGGGTGTGGCTCGCCAGATTTGCGTGCCTGCTGATCTTAGCTAGACTAATGTTCCTTTCTTGAGCCAGAACTCTTCTGATCTCATTAACCCGGTACGCATACCTCGACCGGTCTTTATCTTTCGACTGCACCATCTTTAATAGCTCGCCACAATCTGTTTCAACAAGCAGCGGCAGGTTAGTCCAATGGAGAGCAAGTTGTAGTCCTTCATCCAGCGCCGCCATCTCGGCTTCCAAGGGATCACCACAGTTAAAAAGGACCCGTATCGCGGCAAAGATGACATCACCTTCATGATCACGTAAAATCATGCCAGCCTCAGCGTGCCATTTTCCTTAACAAAAGCGCCATCAATATTAAGTTTTGCATGGTTTGCATCGGGAACCTCCCAGCGCGGCGCTACTGTTATTGCATGTGTGCTCTTCGGCATGCTTCCTGAGAGGTCAATCACCTGCTTTCCTTTTGTCAAATCCGCCTCCGGGTGCTGCTGTATCGCAAGCAAAGACGTGATATAGCTCGTGAGAAATCTGCGCGAAGCCTCGATCGGAACCGGTGGTTTATTATGAGTGATCTCATTCCTCGCGTACCAAATCCTCCACATGATCATCAGGGAAGCCAACCTCTGTACATCAGACAGGTTGTCAAGCAGACGAAACAACCATTCGGGCTCGGCATCACGCAGGTCTTCTATGGTCGGGAGGTCCCAGTAGTCTCTCATGGCTGCCCAGAGTGCCGCTGCATGGGGGCATTGTATCAGGGCATGATGTACATCCTCCACCGCATGGCCGCATAGTACACATGTAGGATCTTGCTCCATATGCATGCGGTTCTTGGTAGCTTGAGTCGCTAGGGACTCACGAGCAGCACTCCATGCAAATACACGTACTTTCGCTGGTGCCCCGTTCTTCCAGATTAGGTCCCAGACTGGCCGCCGTCCGTCCGGCCGAATACTCGACGCACCACAGTCCTGCTCCTCCATGCGTTCGTGAAGCCTCAGGTAATAGGCACTCCGTACAGAAAAGCAGCCATGTTTGTCCGGATGCCACGCAAGGAAGTCAGCTTCTAGCCTGTTTGAGGTCTTGATCGGAAGGATGCTATATATATCTGGCTGATAAAAATGCTGCTGCAGGAGGTCATTGTTCCATGTACCATCCGTATTGAGGAGATCAGAAACCCACTTGAGTCGGCAGCGTCGCTTCGAAGTCATTGGTCGCCGGGACTGATCACGAGGGATCCAAGGATCACGCCATATACGGACTTGGGAGCCGTTACCGATACGCCAGATAATCCCTTTCGTAAGGAGCTCCAGCCCATATTCAATGGCTTGCCAGGTTGAGGACGCATTGCCGGTGAAGACCGTATCCACCAAGAACCCGTTAGGGTAGTATTTCGCCTTGAGCACCTGCGCACATAAGCTCTGGGGGTTCTCAATTAGCCTCCATGCCTGCTTGGCTAGCAGCGCTTGATTAAAAAGTTTCATATCTCGGAATCCCATGCCGCCATGTGATTTGGGCCTTAGCATAATGTCCCATGACACCCAGTGAGTACGCCGCTGTCCCTGTGCCGCCCCCCCACCAAAAGTTTCGTATCATCTTTGTTAAATCCTCACATAAGCCGTCAGGAAGCTTGAAAACACCCATTAGAAACGTGGGAAGTGCTTGGGCGACTGCCTTAATTAGCACTTCTTTCCCTCCCTGAGAGCCCTTGCCCCATAACACTATCCTCTTCACCATTTTCTCTTGTATGCTTTGGAATTTACCTCGAGTCATTCTCCCCTCCGGTGTCGGCAAGCCTAGGTACTTAGGCTCAAACTCCACCTGGGTAACCTGCAACGCTGCTTTAATTCCTTCCTGAGCATCAGCCGGGCATGATTTTCCAAACATTAGAGAGCACTTGTCGAGGTTAACAAGCTGACCCGCCCTTGAGCATATGAATTAATAACTTGTTGCACGCGTACTGCTTGATCCACCTCTGCCTTGAAGAATAGCAGTGTATCATCGGCGAAGAGCAAATGTGATATTCCAGGGGCACTACGACACACTTTCAATGGAACTATCTAACTATTATTGATCTCACTTTGGAGCAGCGCAGACAATCCATCTGCCACAACTAGGAATAAAAAGGGAGATAGGGGATCTCCTTGGCGCAGACCACGGGTCGGGAGGAACGAATCCAGCAAGGTTCCATTAAGTTTGACAGAATAACTCACCGAGGTCACACATGACATGATCCACTCGATCCACCGGTGAGCGAAACCTAGGCCTTTCATCGCATTCTCCAAGAAACCCCAATCCACATGGTCGTACGCCTTTGAGAGGTCAATCTTATATGCACAGAAGTTCTTCTCTGGATTTTTATTTTGCTCAATGAAGTGGAAACACTCGAAAGCCACTAGCGCGTTGTCCGTGATCAATCTCCCAGGAACGAATGCACTTTGGTTGATGGAAATAATCTCTCCCAAAATGGGTCTCAATCTGTTTGCCAAACACTTAGCAATCACTTTATATAGCACTTTGCAAAGACTTATGGGCCGGAACTCTTTGAGTGTCATTGGTTGATCCACTTTGGGTATTAGGACAATGGCAGTGTGATTAATATTAGCTGGCATCTTTCCTGTGGCGAAGAAAATCTTTACTGCTGTGATAACTTGTTCTTTCATAATGCCCCAGTTTCGTTGATAGAACCTCGCAGGAAAACCATCTGTGCCAGGTGCCTTTAAGGGCCCTATTTGAAACAGCGCATCTGAAATCTCTCTGTCCGTGAACTCCTGGCATAGCATCTCATTCATCTCCACCGAGACCTTGTTCTCAAATAATGCGACAATTTCCTCCGGATTAAGGTTGGCATCACGAGTAAAGAGGTCCTGGAAATAAGCGGTAGCCAAAGATTCCAGCTCGGCTGGGGAAGATATCCAATTCCCGTTTGCATCTTTTAGCTTTGTGATTTTATTTTTCTTAGCTCGCCATACAACTTTCCCATGGAAGAACTTAGTGTTCCGGTCGCCTTCTCTAAGCCAATTAATTCTTGACCTTTGAAGCCACAACATCTCTTCTTTGTACAGCAACTCATTCAGCTTATCTTGCACCACACGAACCTTGGCACTATCAGCACCACTGCTTAACAGCTCCTCCAATTCAGTGCGCACCTCCTTTAGCTGTTTTAAAATATTGCCAAATTTGCGGCTGCTCCAACCTTGTAATGACTTCATGACGTTGCTGAGACAATTTTGTATGGCCTCTAGGTCGCTTTTATCACCAGCAGCAGCCCACGCCTGTTCAATTATCTCGGGTAGTTCTGAAGCTCTCTCCCAAAAGATCTCATATTGCCTGCATCTTTTCTTGTTCTGTACCAATTGTTCAGCATGGAACCGGACTAGCAGGAGGCAACGATCAGAGCAAGATGTTACAATATGTTCCACCGAGGCATCCGGAAAAATATCCCGCCAAACATCATTCGCGACGACCCGATCGAGTCGTACTCTGACATTCTTTCTGCCGGCACGTTTGTTATCATAAGTGAAAGGGACGCCTCTAAATCCAAGATCAGTGAGTGCACAATCATCCAGAGCTCCACGAAAGGCCTCCATCTGGCTCTCGGCGCGGCAAGTGAGGGAGAAGTGCTCAAACTGCCAAATAGCCTCGTTGAAATCGCCAACAACAGTCCATGGTAAGTCTGACTTTGCTTTAAGCTCCCGCATTTTATCCCACATAAGGTATCTATTCTCCACCCTGGGCTCGCCATACACACAAGTTAATCGCCATGTCACATTGCCCGGAGCTGTACCAATGTGTGCGTCAATGTATCTCTGATTAGCCTCTTTTATCTCCACATACAAGTGCTCATCCCAGAAGAGGGCTAATCCTCCACTTAGCCCTTCACTACTCACACCAGCAAAGCCTTTCAGACCAAGCCGGTTATGCAGTCGCTGAACTCTATCTTTGCTTTGTCTAGTCTCACATAAGAAGATAAAGCGAGGAGGGTGTACTTGATTGAGGGTCACAAGGTCACGAACTGTCCGGGAGCCGCCGATTCCCCGACAATTCCACACCAATCCGTTCATTGCTGCTGCAAATGTCGTCCTGTGCGATGGTGGCGTCAGTAAGGCACAAGGAGTCCTGACTAAGCCACCGGGATCAAACTGCACACCTTCTGCACATAAACTGCTGCGAGCCCTTCCCAACTCTGTTCCCAACTCTGCTCCATCTGGATGGTCACTTCCCTCTGACTGGAATTGGCATCCCCTGATCTCATCCACCTCCTGTGGAGATCTCCTCAAATTTGCAGACCTGGCGCATGCTGCCGTAGCGGTGGACGGAGCCACGATGTGGACGCTGCCGCGCTGGCGGACGATGCCGCTGTGGCGGACGGAGCCGCGCTGGCGGACGAAGCCGCGCTGGCGGACTGAGCCGCAACATGTCCGACCCGGGGGTAGGTTCCCCGTGCGGAGCTGGTGCCGTCCTCGCCGGCGATGGACGTGCGTGGCGGCGGCGGCAGGCCGTCGCCCCGTAGTCGCCAAACCCTAGAGTACCGGTTCATCGTAAGGCGTCAACCTCAGCTTTTCAGTATGGGGCAGTGAACAGGCCGGCATGCATTAATCACATAATTAACACACAAAGAATAGCACACCTAATATCTGCGTACAATTAATATATTTTCTAAATATTAACGTGCGTTACACGTGCGCATTTTCTAGTAGAAGTAAAATGACCAAGCCTTTTGCCTCTGTTTCAAAAAATATATATATAGCAACAGAGCTGAGCAGTGAGGCAAGGCAGTAGTGTGTGTGTGTGTTTTGCGGGTGAGAGGCAAGGCGTAGTTGCGGCAGCTCGCGGAGGGTGAACACGAACACGACAGAGATTAATGCATAAACTGATTTTTCTTTTCCAATTAACAAGAGGCGCGGGAGTTGATACTGTGATACACCCAGCTGGTCACAATACAAAACCACCAGACGGAAAGAAAGAATTTTTTTAACAGAACTATCGAAGATCAATCTACACCGGAGTTGCCCGCCGGACGTGCGCCGGCGCCGGCTCTGTGGATGCCCTGCAGAGCGGGCAAGTGCTGCTGGTGCGCAGCCACGTCCTGAGGCAGCGCCTGTGGAACATGTGGCCGCACGACGGCAGGACGCGGCACCGGTCGCCGCCGGCCTCGTACGGCTCCATGCAGATCACGCACTCGCTCCGGTCATCCGAAGTGGCGGCTGAGCCGTCGTGGTCGGCGGGTGGCCGCATGTACGACTCGTCAGGTGCGCTCGGCCGCACCTGCTCTGCCTCCACCCCAACGTCGTCCGGCGTCGGGGTCGGCTCGTTCCGGGCCGACTCCGCGGCCACCCTGAGGGCCTCCGCGGACTCCCTGACGAGCAGCGCGGCGGCCGCGATCGTGTCGCAAGCTGTGACGATGGCCCGACATACTCGTGCAATGCACTCCATCGCACCGTCCATGTTGACCATGTCAGAAAAGGATGATGGATCGGCCCTGTTGATTCCGGCGGCGATTCCCTCGACAGGCACGCGACCTGGAATCGAGTAGCTTCGAAACTTTTTTGGACTTGTGTGTGCTGCCAATCGGTTCCTCGACCTGAGGTTATGTATGGTTAACTGGTAATTAAACCGTCCGGATGGACTCGACGATCTGTCCCATGCATGTAACGTCACGTCTCCTGACTCCTGTGTCCGTTTTCCCTGCGCAAGTCAGCCGAACTGCTTGCTCGTCTAGGTCTTTTCCTTTAAACCACCACGAGCTGTAATTTCCGCCTGAGTTGCGCTAAGAGCATGGCGAACAAAAGTTTCGCACGCTAAAATAGTTTTAACACGTCACTGTAGTACTTTTAGCGTGTCGGACCTAACATTGATTTTCCAAATGCCTAAAAACGCACGTTAAAAAAACACGCAGTGCAAATTATGAAGCGCGCGTGATCCGGCGTCCCAAATTTGCAGCATGCGATAGCGCTTTTTAGCGTCTGCCCAAACCATTTTATAGCTTTTGCTGGAGCTGTCTGGCGCCCAAAAAACTCAAATTTTAACGTGCGGAGCAGTTTTGGGCTTGTGAAAGATGCTCTAAGGATTCACATTCGTCAATATCTTGGACTCATCCGAAATTATAAAAAAACACAAATGACCTAGGTCCACGGAACCAGAACTCACTTTGTAAAGTAATATATGATCGTTTAGGGAGTATGTCCTAAGGACAAACCTCAACAACGACGACTTGGCGAAGAAGCCCCAGAGAACGGCGAGTCTCCGTGTCCAATCACTCTCGTTCTCCGACTCCTCTTGGGCGTAGTTTTCGTTAGGAGTCTGATCAACCCCATAGGATTCATTTTCTGTGTTGATTTCGTCCTCTCATGATTGTCAGTGACATAGACAAGGTGTCTCTCCCTTCGCATCTCCATTCGCATTGAGACCCTCCTGATTCATGCTAAGGTTTTAGTTGGGCAATTGCATGTGGTACATTTTGTCGGCGTTCTGTGAACGGAGGTTTCCAAACTTGCCTGCCTGTGACTTGTAGCGTGGCTCACCAGCGGCCCAGTACGGCCCGTCTTCATCAACCCAAGTTCAAGACCCTCGTGAGGGGCCAAGCCTCGCGGGGCGGACGACACAAGGCCTCCCCAGGGGGCGGTCTCACCAAGCAGGCTCGCGAGGAGGCGGAGAGATCAAGGCAAGGGGTACCTCGCGAGGTGCTCATGACGCAAGCCATGACGATCAAGACCAGGCGGGTGCCAGCCTGCACAGTGTTCTCGTTTCCTCTTTGGTGCAAAGGGGGCAAGCGTAGGCGCGGAGTACCGAGGCATCAAGCAAAGGTTTCCATATCAATGCAACGAGACCAAGACTAGCAGAGCGGCAGGGCGGAGGTCACCGTGGAGCCCAAGACGGCGTCATCACCAGTACTTTTGGCAGCCGAAGACCACCTTTAGTCAGGATAGCTTGTACTAGCTGTCCCCTTTCAAAATGGCCGTTGTTGGCTCCCTTCCCGCTTAATATTTGGGAAGAGGACCAGGGCCTCTATAAATAGAGCTAGCCACCACAGTAGAAAGAGAGATCCCTCGGAAGCAGAATAGCCACCACCGCAAGAACACCTCTCGCGAGGCTGTTCTTCTCTTGTACTGTTCATCATCAACCCAAGAGGCAATCCACCACACCACACACTGGAGTAGGGTATTACACCACAACAGTGGCCCAAAACAGTATAAACCTCGTGTCTCTTGTGTTGTTCATCGTGTTAGCTTAGAATCGCGGCGAGGTTATGGGCGCATCTCGGTAGGGAGAAGATCTTCGTGCGCACCCCAGAGTTCGAACCTTAAGGGTTTTGCCGGAACCCGATATCCGACACATTTGGTCATAGAGACGGCGTAGAAGTAGCTACTACGTGTACTTCAGATGTGGAACATTGAACTGAAATGCTAAAGATAGTACGTGACAGAGCACTTGGACTTACAATTTTAATATAACTGAGCAGTGTGTCAACTGAATCTATGAACAATACTACATTGTCGTAATTCAATATTGGATACTGTCCTAAGTGATGTTTTACACATTTGTAACTGGATTTATTAGGGGTTTCCCTAACCATATAAACACGGCTAACAAGTGTTAACCAAATTTTGTCAGTATAGTTTTCTATGGTCACTTTAGTTTTGATGTTTACCACAAAGTTTTTTGTATGGAACAAGACATATGCAAATCCGAAACAAAGGCGCGGCCTGCACCCACGAAAATAACTTTGCTAGAAACCCCTTGGACTTATCCCAAATTATGAAGAAACACAAATGACCTAATCGGCCAGTACCATGCGCATAGGTCCACGCTACTTTGTCCCAAGGATGAACCTCAACATCGACGACTTGCGAAGAAGCACCATAGAACGGTGAGTCTTCACGTCCAGTCTCTCTCGTTCTCCAACCCCTCTTGGGCATAGTATTCTTTAGGATTTTTTTTGGGGGGGGGGGTCATTTTCAGTTTTTGGCTGATGTTACCCTAGTCACTTTGGGAGAGGGGAAAGAAGCAATCGTGCGCAAGTTTTCACAAATATCTGACATGATCTATAAATTCTTATGTAGCATCAATCATCCCATTGACTTATTTAAGCATGGGTGCTCGTTTTTGTAGCATTAAGCATTTGCACTCTACAAATAAGCATTGCATTCTTCTTCGCCGACCTAGAGCGATTTCCGTGCGTTAAGACGCTCTGGAAGGCTTGGGCTCTAGCCAAGTGCAAGCTGCACTTTTGGCTCGCATGCGGCGACGAATTTGGGCTGCTGGACGCTTGAGGCATGGCTTACAGTCGCATGTCACCTGCCCATTATGTGACCAAGGACGTTGAGATAGCAGATCACCTTGCATTGGGATGCGTGTTCGCCAGAGAGGTGTCGCACTATGTCCTCGATCGCTGCAGTCTCGATCAACACATGTCTGAAGCTGATGAAGCCCTCGTGGAGTGGTGGCCAACTACTCGCGCGATCGTCCCCAAGGCCAAGAGGAACGGATTTGACTCCAGTCCTTCTCGCCATGTGGATGCTATGGAAGGACCGCAATGGCCGCGTCTTTCAGCGATCAACGGTCATTTTTCGTGAGCTTTGTAGGCGGATAGATGGCAAGATTGAGCTTTGGAAGCTCTCCGGTGCGAAAGGGTTGTCGGACATTTGGAGATAGGATCTGTCTATGTGTAGGGCGTTGTGTATTTTATCGGCGTGTTTAGGTTGCCTGCCTATTTGCTACCGTGGAAGCTCTGTAACCGCGCAAGCCATCGGAATCTCTCTTCTTTCCATTACCGAAAAAGGCTTTCGCCCCGCTTTATAAATAAAGCAACAATCATCAACATGGCAGTACAAACTCACACCACCACACACGCACACACCCAATGCATGATACATAGGCGCTGAGCGCAGCAACACCACCCCAGCTACGAAGTGATGAAGCCGCATACGGTGAACCGTGGACTTCAAGGCGGCGCCTTCATGAAGGATACGACACCGGAGCGCCGCCACCGCCCGACCCGAGGGTTAGAGTTTTCCCTGGAGCAACACAACGGGCAATGAGAGCCGCGACGACGCCTTCAAGAAGGGAACGAGCTTCGCCGCCGCCAGTCCATCCGGGGATAGAACATGTTTTCACCCCGGCCAACACTCACCGCCACCGAACACCACACCCCGGCCATCACGCCGCCCACCCGGCCATGACAGCCGGACAACACCCAGCCACGGGCTCTACCCATGAGCACCGGGCTACCACCACCAGGGCCGCCGCCCCGGCATCCAAGACCAAGACGCCACCTCACCCGAGACCCGCCGCTACACCAACCAAAGAGTCGGGCGGAAAGGCTCGGCCTTTCGCACCCCTGAGTGGCCCCCAGTGCCGAGACCCAATAGGCCGGCCAAAGATGGCCACCATCGCCCCGTCCTGCAGCACCGGGCGCGAGACGAGCTCGATCTTGCCGCCGAGCGCAAGACGAGCTCGGTCCTGCTGCCGGGCGCGAGACGAGCTCGGTCCCGCGGCACCAAGCGTGAGACGTGCGATGGACCGCAGCTGGGAGCGGGCCAACCCTTCGAGTCAAGTAGAGGCCGGACGACGAGGAGATGAAGCAAGGTCGAAACAGCCCGACCGCAGACGAGCCGACGCCGGAGAAGCCGGCCGCCGCCGCGGGCAACGCTGCCGGCCACCGTGTAGCCGCCACGCCACCGGAAGGCCACCACCCGGACCTCACTGCTCCACCACCCATGGCCGGAGCACCAGCCACACCCGGCCGCTGCCCCAACCCGCGCGCCTGCTGAAGAAGTCGCGTAAAATCCGGCCGGCACGCCCCCACCTCCACCAGCTCTAGCCCAACTCCATCCCTGACCGAGAGGAGAGGGAGACCGAGCCAAAGCCCGTAGAGAAGGGGTCCACCAGAACCGCCTGCTGCAGCCCGTGACCAGATCCGATCCACCGCCGCCACCACGGGCACGCAGCCGCCGTGCCGCCGCCGTCGCCCACCACGCTGCCGCTCGCACATCGCCACCGGGCGCCACCGCCGGAGCAGGCCGCCCCGCACCAGACACCCCCGAGCGGCAGAGAGAGAGGGGCCCTGCCGCCAGCCACCGCGAGGGGCTTTGCCTCGGCGGCTGCAGACGACGGCGAGGGCGGGGCAGGGTAGGAAGGAGGAGAGGAGGGGGGGCAAGCCGCGCCGCCGCCCGAGTCGCCCGCGGGGGGGAGGGGGGGACGCGGGGCTAGGTCTCCTCTTCTTTCTATCCCCTCTTCTAATACATTGGCGTGCAAAGCTTTTGCACGTTCGCAAAAGGTACTGATGAGAAACAAATGTTTTTTAACCACCTCTCTAAGCATACTAGTAGAGTGCCCGTGCGTTGCCACGGGCTCTTGAAATAGTTTACCAAAGTTACATGTTAAAATCCACACATACAAACAATATAACACAAACACAATTATTTAATAACTGAAGTCCATGCATGCAATGTAACAAACTGAGTGATGTTCCAACTTAACATCTATTACAAAAATATTAATATCTAGATGATGCGCTTAAGAAATTCTTTCACAATATCAGGGAAGTTACCTCTAGCTTCATTCCCACGATGTTTTAGCAAGTATAATAAAAAATGCTTCCTCAATACATACGCATCCTGCAGAAACAATAAATGTAGTTAGTATGAAAATTTCACACCGAAGGTCTTAAAACATGTAACCCACAATACTCACCGCGCAAACCGGCTTGACCAATTCTTTACCGTTCCACCAGAGCATAAAATGAAAACAAAATAGCCAGACACATTCCTAGAAAACTTTAAATTAATAATATAAAGAATATAATGATAACAAAAGTAAATATTCTTGTTATGAATTCATTACCCGTCTATACTCATTGGAACACCGAATGGAAATAAACGTTGCCATTTAGATATATCAAAATTCCAACCAGGCAGCTTTATTTCGAGTGCTTCTTTGAAATCACTTGAAAAACTTTTTAATTTCAGTGAATGCCTCAAGTTTTTATCCTCTGACGATTGTGATGATTGAATAGGATCCATAATATATAGACGACGTCCCTCTTTGTCGATGACGTACAAGATGTATCGGCCGATGGATGCATAGGGAAGGTAAATCTACAAGTGGAGCTATTAGAAACAAAAACGAACCATGATAACAATAGACAAAATATTTTATTTACCTTATTGCAAGATGAGATGTCGGTCTCCATCCCAGGCCAGCTATCAAATAATGTTGCCAACATCTGGATAGTTTCCTTCTCACAAAACTTCTGACCTCGTGTTGACTCTAGCAGCATGGACTAAGTAAAAGAAGAAATATTGTTTCAACATGTTGATACTAATGGCACATAGAATGAAGAGTTACGATAACTTACACAAAATCGTAGATCCATGTAGTGTATAGGAGGGTCTGTGAACAATACTCCCTCGTCACATGCCAGCATAAGCACGACGGTGTTGAAGCAATCATTGTTCATAGGCTGCTCCATGTTAAGTATGCACTGAAGTTTCTTAAGATTTAAGCTCATTGGATCGGGTGTGGAGCTCCGGACCCATACCTTCCTGTAATTTGGATGGTAAGAAGAACAATAATATACATCCGCACATTAAATATTGATACATGATACTTACTCCAAACACCCGGCATCATCGATCGACATGATGTAGTTGCAGAGGCCGGCAAGTATTTCACGTTGGTCCGTTGGAATGATAGTGATTGGGGCAGGACGTTTGTCTTCGACTACGTCAGATGGATTATCCAGGATCTCAAGATCAGAATTAGCTAAAGTTTCTTCATTGACAGGTTGATGGTACATGGGACATCCTTTTAGCTTATTAAGCTTTGAATCGAGCAAAATAACTGCTATTTTTTGTCAAAAATGTTTCATATCCTCCTACAAAACAAAATATAAAAACAATTTATAAAATATTTTGATAAAAAATTATGAGATAATGTATAAAACTGAAATACCTGGGTGAACTGGTCTGACAGTCCATGTGATGTCTAGTATTCCATATAATTTAGCATAAACAATCCACATGATACACTATAATATTATAAAATAATGCTTTAGAATATCACACAAATGAATCAAAAAACAAACCATTGTAGCAAGTGCTTACCCATCGGTTTGTATTGCCTCCTGAATTTGCTCTACAACCGTCCATTTTGTAACATTGAGATCAGGCCACTTATGACCTCTGATAAACTCCGGACTATGCTCTGCAAGTTTCAGCCATTTCTCGAGCCCTAGTAACACACACACACACACACATATATATATATATATATATATATATATATATATATATATATATATATATATATAACAAATGTTAAGATGAGTAAAAAAAATAGGGACCTATAAAAAAGAAATTCTAGGGATGAAGTCAAACAAAACAAATGTTAAGATGAGTAAAAAAATAGATAGTTACCGTAGTAGCAAGGTTATTGCGTTTGACATTCTCACCAAGTGAGTCCAATACTTGGATCTCTCGTTTTTTGGCGTTGGCAACTGCTAAATACCAATGGTAGCCCGGCATGTTAATCGGAATGAATAACTGGTGTAAATATCATACAAGTCACAGTGACAATTAGATATAGTTATTAATAAATCATTAAGCATATGAACTAAATAAAAACAATCCATAATTATATGCATGGATAACGAGACAAAAAACTAACCATATCTTTTTGTAGATAAGTATTAACATGACGCACGATGCGACGATATTTTGATGGGTCTATGTCTCTTTCCCCGTCTTTTTTATCTGGCCAGATACAAACGTGCTAATAATGTGTACCTTTTCACCCGCCCTGTCTTGTAGATACTCGTGAGCAAGCATGCAATATATGTAAGCATTTATCACCTGCAAACAATATTTAGATTATATTTATAATTTATGATATTATATAATCAATTAATTATAAAGTTTGTGCAATTGGTCTTACACCGTCATGTAAGAACATGTCATTTTTTATAAGGCATTCCAAATCGTCGGTTGCTAACAAGGCATCTCCAATGTCCACGAACTGGGTATTCTTGGGGGCAGACTTGATTGATTCGATGACTGTAATATCTCTAGGGGTACAAACATAGTCTATGAAATTCATAAAAAAGTGAGCCAACTTAGTAAACAAAAAAAGCCAAATTAGTTGAATACAAAAGGCAATATCACAAAAAAAGGTTGATAATAATATTAAAAAATACCTTGTGGGATAACATGTAAATTAGCATCCTTTTTTGGTTTATTATGAGATATAACCTCTTCGACGTGATTATGTTGTGAATTTCCGGCCCCTTGCAGCGACATTGCATCTGAACCCTCAATGGATTCTTTCCGTGCATCTCCAAAGTCCATATCCATGTATCCTATATTCTGAAAAAACAAAAATATAAATAGACCATTCATATTATCATATATAATATAGATACAGAGTAAGGTTAGCTATATGCACCTCTTCTCGTGGTGTTTCAGTGCGGTCTGTCATCGTTGCATCAGTGCGTATGTCGGAACCCATCAGTTTATATCTATGCTGAAATATATTTAATATTTTTTACTGCATCATAAAATATCTGAAACTAACACAACTGTTTTCTCTGCTAATAAGAAAATTATTTGGTTATATTAGAAAAATATGCTGCTTAAATCATTTTACAAACAGAACAATTCGGGGAAAACAACAAACTATAATGTTCATATAAGTAAGTAGGCGTTTGAAATTGCTTAAACTATTTTAAATTAATTGATAGGCTATGGAAAATTGACAAACAAAAACTAAAACAAACAAACCAACATTAACAAAGTTTATTTGTTTTTTCTATGATTTTTTGTGATACCCTTAATATATGTAACAAGCATAAAAATATTTATTTTTATGAACCATGTTTATATATATAAATATATACAATTTTGTTTAATTACAAATCAATAATTACAAAAAAAATTGTTTAATATAATTTTGTGAGGTATAAAAATAATTACAAAAAAGAAATCATCCCAGCATTAATAACAAGTATACCATGATGAAATATATATGATGAAATATAAATGATATTTCCTACTGGATCATATTATTATATATAATATATAATAAAAATAAAAATGATTCTAACAGAACTTATTTCTATGCAAAAAAGACAACCTATTTGATATTATTAGAAATATATGTTGTTTAAATAAATGTCCTACCCCATGTTTCTATAAAAATGTTCAAGATTTTCAAAAAATGTTCTTGATATTCGAAAAATCTTTTTGCTTTTTACATAAATGTTCTTGATTTCCAGAATATGTTTTGATATTTCAAAATATGTTCTTCAAATTATGAAAATGTTATTGCTTTTTTAAGAAAAATGATATATATTTTCAAAAAATGTTAGGTATTTTCAAAATTTGTTCCTCAAATTCGAAAAATGTTTTTGCTTTTTAGAATTTTTTTATGGATTTCCCAACAAATGTTCTGACTTTTCAAAAATTGTACTGGATTTTCAAAAAAAGTTATTGTTTTTTGAATTTTGTTCTCAAGTTTCATACAATGTTCATATTTTAAAAAATTGTTCACGTTTATGAAATTATTCAGGATTTTTTAAAAAGGTTATGATTTTCAAAGCTTGTTCTCAATATTCAAAAAATGTTTGTGCTTGTAAAGAACTGTTCACGCTTCCAAAATTGTTTGTTTTTTTAAATGGTTTTATTTTCAATTTTTTTTAAAGATTCAAAAACTGTTCGTGGTCCCAAATTTGTTCATAATTTGTCAAAATTATTATTTGTTTTAAAGTTTGTTCTCAAAATTCAAAAAATGTCCGTGTTTGAAAAAATTGTTCACTTTTTCATATTTGCTCTCTGTTTTAAAAAACATTCGTGTTTTCAAAAATTGATATTGTAATTCAAAGTTTTTTCGTTTAGATTTTCAAAAGAGAAATAAAGGAAATAAGCAGAAAAGAAAGAAAAATAAATAAAAGAGAAAAACCATTTGGGTCGGCCCAGTCGGGACGAACCCTGTGCGTGACCCACCCCCCGCCGCGCGACGGCCCACCTCCCCCGCCGCGGTGGCCTTTCCACCTCCCCCGCGCGACGGCCCACCTCCCCGACGCGGTCGCCTCTCCACCTACCCCGCCGCCTCTCTTATCCAATCCAGTCGCTCCTCTCCCCTCCACTCACTCGCACCTCGCCCCACTTTCCCCTCCGCCGTCGCGTCGCCGGGTGCGTCCACGAGCTGGCGGCCGCGCGGCTCCGCCCGGCGACCGCCGCATCAGGCCCTCTCCTCTCATCTCCACTCACCTCTCCTCTCCACTCAGTCGCCACCTCTCGCCCTCTCACCTCCCCCCGCCGCATCACCGCGCACGTCGCCGAGACCGCAACCACCACGACTCCGCCCGGCGACAACTGCGTCTCCGGCGAGCCGTGTGCGACTGATGGGGACGCACACATCGAGCTTGATCACCCATGCGCGGGTGCTGGATCCGGTCGCATTCCGTTCGGATCCGCGGCGTTGCTGGTCTCCGGCGAGTTCCAAGGTGGATCCGAAGCGGGGTGCCTCGATCTGGTACGCCAGAAGCTCAGGTACGCTGGTCCAAACCCTTTCCTCCTCTACTTCTTCCATTTGTGGATTCCCTGGCCTGATCTCCTCCTCGCCTTCTGTTTCGAGACGGCTCCCCGACGGCCAAGACACGGCCACGGTGGTGCAGCCTGTCGTCTACATCGCCGACAAGAAGCACCACCACGAGGTCGGGTCACGGTGGTGCAGCTTGTGGTCTACATCGTCTACCACTCCGCCGTCTTCCGCAACCCCCACCACCTCCGCGACAAGGTGAGACAAACGGCCCCTCCCCCCTCCCCCGTCCCCGCGAATGGCCGGAGGTCCGCGGTTTGCTGTAATTTGGGGCTAGCTACGTGAGCGTGTACTGCTACTATTAGCTTTAGGAGAAGAGAGAGGGAGAGGGAGAGGGAGATAGACAAAGGTATGTGCTAGGTATGTGGGCGTGTTCTGCTACTATTAGATTTAGGAGAAGTATGTGCTAGGTATGTGCACACGGCAAACTTTGGACGATACACACACGATGGTTAATATATGGCCGGTCATACGTAAGATTGAGCAAGTTGCCGTCCACTGGTGTGAGCTACGTATAGGAGAACAAGGATTAGCAAGGTCTATGTGATTTTCTTTGTCTGATATAAATTGCAAGCGGACTGTTAAACTTTGGATGATGAAAGTCTTCCATCCATTACTTTCACAACTGTTTAGTTAGGTGTTTTTATCAAGATGACATGTTTTGGTAATTCTAGGCTGCTGAATGATGCCTACTTGTCTTTGGACTGCTCCTGGAGTCAATATTATGCTCATTTTCTTTGTAGATTCTTTATTTAATCACGATCCTGTGATTCTTAGTTCATAGGGTTTAGGATTTTTTTATTCCTTTTGGCATGGTAGTAGCTATCTCTGTTCATATTATTGACACCACATTTTATTATGTGTGGTCTTGGTCTAGACTATGTTGGCTTGTACTGGAAAAAATGTTCCATGGCCATGTGTTGGTTAATCTCAATTGTTGTTATGCTATCACATACTCCCCCCGTCCTAAAATAAGTGTCTAAACTTTGTACTGACTTTAGTACAGAACTGTACTAAGGTTAAGACACTTATTTTGGGACGGAGGGAGTATCATTTTGTGGTCTGTTGATTCGAGAGAGGCCTGACTTGGGTTGTTGTTGGCTGAGAGAACTTGATACGCTGAATGGACACGTGGAGTCACTTGTCGAGCTGAAGGCGCTGCATCGAGACCAAGGTACACCGTGTGATGTTTGGACTTGCATGCTGTCTTTGGGCTTGCATGATTTATATCTTCTTAGATGGAGACAAACAATTGCTCTTAGTTTTGGCACCACCATGGTTTATGTTGAGGTTTTGACTGTCCAGAGTACGATAATACACTTGGTTTTATCTCATGCTTGTAGAGTCTGATGAAGAAGTGTTACTTGTTTGTTTCTAGTTGTTACTGTCTAGAGCAGACGATATTTGTTTTATAGTCCTTTTTTTTACCTTGCCCTAATGTAGGTGTTGTGCAATGTGTTCCTTAGATGATCATGAATGTTCTCTTCCTAAACTTGTCATTTTGGGTTGCTGTTGAATGTGCAGTCGTTCTGGTGGTGTGAATCAATGCCCGCAAGTGCGTTACAGTCCCAATCTTCTTGTCCAGTAGATGAAATGGAGGATTTTATCAATACTAAAAAGGTATCATTTGGAACTTGTGTTTCTCTTGCTGTATGTAACATCTCTAGGAGGACTATACTTATACTTATAGGTGTATGATTAGCTAGCTTGCATTTCCTTGACATCCTATTTGGTGCTTCTCCTCATAATTCAGAGAAGACCAAGAATAATGACATGCCATACATGAAGGCTATCTCCCATATTTATGGATATCGAGTATATACTTATGCAATTTCAGTTTCTTGTTTTCAGAAACTTAAAAACAGTGGCACATAATATTGTCTCACAGAACAGTACAACCTCCTACTTTCTAGAGAGACAGATAAAGAGATCATGTGAATGACAAGTGAGTTTTTGATTTTCTTTTCTATATCGTTGATATAATTAAACTATGTTTGATTATTTTATACATGGAATTACAGCTATGTGGTTTACCTAAGGAGCAGTACCAATCTTAAAACATGTTTAAAAGTCAAGCAAATCTTGGGGACATGTATTTTTTAACAACTTTTATGATTTTATACTTTTTATTGACAATTTTTATAATTTATGATCCTACAGAGGTTAGAAATTTGCATCCTGTTTTATTATGTGTGGTCTTGGTCTAGACTGTGTTGGCTAGTACTGGAAAAAAGGTTCCATGGCCATGTGTTGGTTAATCTCAATTGTTGTAATGCTATCACATACTCCCCCGTCCTAAAATAAGCGTCTAAACTTTGTACTGACTTTAGTACAGAACTGTACTAAGGTTAAGACACTTATTTTGGGACGGAGGGAGTATCATTTTGTGGTCTGTTGATTCGAGAGAGGCCTGACTTGGGTTGTTGTTGGCTGAGAGAACTTGATACGCTGAATGGACACGTGGAGTCACTTGTCGAGCTGAAGGCGCTGCATCGAGACCAAGGTAAACCATGTGATGTTTGGACTTGCATGACTCTCTTTGGGCTTGCATGATTTATCTTCTTAGATGGAGACAAACAATTGCTCTTAGTTTTGGCACCACCATGGTTTATGTTGAGGTTTTGACTGTCCAGAGTACGATACTACACTTGGTTTTATCTCATGCTTCTAGAGTCTGATGAAGAAGTGTTACTTGTTTGTTTCTAGTTGTTACTGTCTAGAGCAGACGATATTTGTTTTATAGTCCTTTTTTTACCTTGCCCTAATGTAGGTGTTGTGCAATGTGTTACTTAGATGATCATGAATGTTCTCTTCCTAAACTTGTCATTTTGGGTTGCTGCTGAATGTGCAGTCGTTCTGGTGGTGTGAATCAATGCCCGCAAGTGCGTTACAGTGCCAATCTTCCTGTCCAGTAGATGAAATGGAGGGTGTTATCAATACTAAAAAGGTATCATTTGGAACTTGTGTTTCTCTTGCTGTATGTAACATCTCTAGGAGGACTATACTTATACTTATAGGTGTATGATTAGCTAGCTTGCATTTCATTGACATCCTATTTGTGCTTCTCCTCATAATTTAGAGAAGCGAGACAATAATGACATGCCATACATGAAGGCTATCTCCCATATTTATGGATATCGAGTATATACTTATGCAATTTCAATTTCTTGTTTTCAGAAACTTAAAAACAGTGGCACACAATATTGTCTCATAGAACAGTACAAGCTCCTGCTTTCTAGAGAGCCAGATACAGAGATCATGTGCAATGACAAGTGAGTTTTTGATTTTCTTTTCTATATCGTTGATATAATTAAACTTTGTTTGATTATTTTATACATGGAATTACAGCTATGTGGTTTATCTAAGGAGCATTACCAATCTTAAAACATGTTTAAAATTCAAGCAAATCTTGGGGACATGTATTTTATTAGAAATTTTAGGATTTTATCCTTTTTATTGACAATTTTTATAATTTATGATCCTACAGAGGTTAGAAATTTGTATCCTGTTCTTTATGGCTTAGGTTCCATCTGTAGTTGTGTTAATTAATGATCCTACATGTCTTCAGTGAGCAATGAGGGAAGTGGAAGGCAGATACCCAATACTAGGAGTTCCTTTGAACCCTTCAACGTTAATACAATTAAGCTTACACAGACCCTGAGAAGCAAGATGCTAAAAATGTGTAAGTTGATTTATGTGTGCAAAAATGTCACTCTGTCAAAAACTTGTTGGTACAAAGACATTGGTCTAATGTTATTGGGCCATTTTCAGCCTCAACAAGGCAAGCCTCATCTTGTAGAAGTTGGACTCTAAGTGAAGAAACTGGAAGGTACTGATATATACTCTTGTACTAACAACAGCATTGCTTGATAAGATGTGTTGTGCCCCTTACTACCATTCTCATCAATTATAGATTCGTGATGGTATGCAAGCTATGATTTATGTTATAGCTGGTATTGTACTATTACATATCCATTGTGAATAAGTTCATACTATTCCATGTAAGCATTTTGTCCTCATCAATTTATGTTACATGTAATGACTTAATATTATGACTCTGATGATATATATCTTCAGAAGATGATCCAATTTCTTTGTTTTCTAGCATGAAACAATTAAAAAGTTATTTGTTTGATTTTCTGTACAGAATATACTGTTAGCATATAATATATGAAATAACTGTTTGTATTCAGTTGCAACCCACCTAATAGTACTGCTTGATTAGATCTTCAATGAATTGTATTGGCTATGATCTTTTTATTTTTTTGGAATTTGATTGTTTGCCTGACCATACATGATCCTAATCTAATAACTGTTACCCTTTTACAGAAGAGAAAGATCCAGAAATTTTCATACCTAGAGGAACTCGCCTTATTGATGCTCCTTGCTTACAGAAGGTACTCCTCGGGAATTTGTCCTCCAAGTCTGGGTATTTTGACCCTTTGCTACCTGTGATGGTCGAAGGGAGAGTAAGGAGGGGGATGAGGGATGGCACAGGAGGTTAACATATATAGGTAGGCCATGCAGGGGAAGGCTGGGTAGCAGATATCTTTCCTTTCTTCAGATATATACTTTTGTATGGTGTAGATATCATTCCTTTTTTCATCAAACGCACACCTCTTAATAAATTAGAAAAGATGTCAGAAATAATAACTTACTAAAGTATTAAAGTGTTGTATTAATTAATTGTTTGATTAGTTTTTAGGAGGTATTATATTTTCCATTGGACGCCTAAATTTGATAAGTGAGTCCATTAAATCATACTAACTATTTCAAGTTACAATTTAATTTGCAGGCAAAGCATGCAGGAAATGATCGTTGGATTTGACTAAGACTTGAACATGAGGTACATACTTTGCATCACCCTATGATTTACGACAACTGCTTTTCTTTTAGTGCTGATGTTGATAGTTATTCGTATATACTGGTAGTTATATATAGTTCGTATTGCCAAATATATAGTCCGTGGATTCATTGGACGCCTTGAGCTTGCCAGCCAGGCAGGGAAGTAGTTTTAGGCGGGAAACAGTCTTCTCGTGGGAAACGATGATGCTGTTGGTGACAAAAAGTAAGAGGGGGGAAAGAGAGGGAGAGAAACAACCCCCAATCCACACACACATCATGCTCCTTCTCTGGATCCTCTCCTCCAGCATTTCTGCTCCCTCCTCTGCAGCAGATCCTCATCCCCTCCTATCCAGTAGCTCCTCGTCCTCCTCCTCTCCAGTAGCTCATCCTCCTCCTATTCAGTACAGCAGTAACCAGCAACAGCAAGGAGCCAACACCTCTGCCTCCCCCTTCACCCCCAGCATCCTATGCTATGTTTCTTCATTGTTAAGTTGTTCATTGCTTGCTGTTTTCAGATGTTAATTGCTTCCTGCTTTGCTGGATGCTCACTGCTTTCTGCTAGCTGCTTTGCTGGTTGCCCACTGCCTCTCTTATAGTGGTGAGTGGATGCCTGGATGGTTAGAATATTACTGTTGGGGATAAGAGAAAGTGCACAGAGGATGGATCCTATATGGGCTCTACAACCAGCAGCAAGTGCAAGATGTGTAGTGTGTTTGCCTAGTTGCCTACCAAATTCTACTTCATTCTACTGCTTAGAACTATCTAAGGAGCCCGCCTTGCCTTATGACTTGATGATTTCCTCATTTGAAATATTAATATTGCTAAGCTCAATTATGGTATATTAATATTTGTACAATGGTGTTAAGCAAATTTATAAGTTCAAATGAATTTGGCTGTTGAATATCACTCTCTTTTTAAAATTTTATTTCTTATGAATATACTTTGGTGTCGTGGTGGCTCATTGATTTCACTGTACAAATGTCTGTTTGCAGTGCAAATGTGTTCCTTGATCAACTAAACTTGGTGAATGTACGATCAGGGGGAGCCTTGAAGCCTTCTCATGTAAGAGTATGCTCAACTAAATTTTGATAAGTGAGTCCATTAAATCATTCTAATAGGGCCAAGTTACAATTTAATTCGCAGGCAAATCATGCAGGAAATGATAGTTGGATTTCACTAAGACTTGAACATGAGGTACATACTTCGCATCACCATATGATTTACGACAACTGTTTTTCTTTTAGTGCTGATGTTGATAGTTATTCGTATATAGTGATAGTTATATATAGTTCGTATTGCCAAATATATAGTTCCTGACTTCATTGGACGCCTTGAGCTTCCCAGCTAGGCAGGGAAGTAGTTTTAGGCAGGAAAAAGTCTTCTGCTGGGAAACAGTGATGCTGTTGGCGGCAAGAAGTAAGAGGGGGGAAAGAGAGGGAGAGAAACAACACCCAATCCACACACACATCCTCATCCATCTCTGGATCCTCTCCTACAGCAGATCTGCTCCCTCCTCTGCAGCAGATCCTCATCCCCTCCTATCCAGGAGCTCCTCATCCTCCTCCTCTCCAGTAGCTCATCCTACTCCTCTTCAGTACAGCAGCAACCAGCAACAACAAGGAGCCAACACCTCTGCCTCCCCCTTCTCCCCCACCATCCTCTGCTGTGTTTCTTCCATGTTAAGTTGTTCATTGCTTGCTGTTTTCAGTAGTTCATTGCTTCCTGCTTTGCTGGTTGCTCACAGCTTTGTTCTAGCTGCTTTGCTGGTTGCTCACTGCCTCTCTTATAGTGGTTAGGCGATGCCTGGATGGTTAGAATATTACTGTGGGGTAGAGAAAGTGCACAGAGGATGGATCCTATATGGGCTCTACAACCAGCAGCAAGTGCAAGATGTGTAGTGTGTATGCCTAGTTGCCTACCAAATTCTACTTCATTCTACTGATTAGAACTATCTAAGGCGTCCGCCTTGCCTTATGCCTTACCGCTTAGGCGGTGACGCGCCCAACAAGCGCCTTCCCTCGCCTTACCGCCTTAAAAACAATGCATGACTTTACTGTACTCATTGACGTGATATTTCTAGTCATAGTTCACATAACTTGGATGGAGTTTTACGATACGAGGAATTATATGGTCCGTCGCAAAACCAATGTTTAATATATCCAACACATCAAAAAGTATTTAAACATATATATATATATATATATATATATATATATAATCCAATGCAATATATAGTTATTCGTATTGCAAAATAGATAATTCTCACTTCAATCCCTAACAAAGTTGTAGTAGCCATTTATTTGCGACATATGAATATGCATCGGTCCATATTCAGTCATTAAAAACCCTCAAGGCCGCTCTAATTCCAGCCGGTATGTTTCCAGCTGCTTCATTGTTTTTGATCGTCAGCATCTGGACCAACAGGTTCTTTCTGAGCTGTATTGAATCCTATAAAAAATGGAAAAAAATAATTTAATAAATTGCTAGAAAATAAATTGCATGATAAACCTCGTTATAGTGTACTTACGCGAGTGGTCATCCTACCAGAATGAGCAGTACCATTATGGTGGGCCATCTCCTGTAGGACAAAGAAGGCGGAGTCTTTGCTGTTACAAAAAAGTAATTATCTTAAAACTATAACGATGTGCTTATAATGCATGTGATAAATTTAGTATATTACCGCCTGCCGTTAGAAGACTTGTCGTTCACTGACCAGTCCATGAGATTGGTATTCCAACCAGGGATCCTCATGTGCAACACATTGTTGAACTCTTGCTTCAACATTGTGACTTCCTTCCTCGTTTCAGTGCTATGAAAGTTGTATGGTCCACCATAGGCGTCGATACATGGATCAATTGGGAGAACCCTCCTACTTTCCATGTTGACTACAAGTAGACCATATGAAGAATCCACCGAAACAAATGGTAGTAGATACTACGGTGAATACACACATGTTAGTAGCTAATATAATAAGCAAAGTAAACGATAAGGATGAGTCACTTACAATGTTAGAGTTGAACACATCATATTTAGGAAACGACCGGACAACGACATTGTCAATCAGCACTTCAGTGCGTGTTTCTTGATTCGTCCAAGAGTGTCTGAGGGCCCGTGCCTGAGAATGAAACTGCAAGTCGAAAAAATGTTTGTTTCCAAGCATTCTTGTACCCGCAGTGCTCTCTACTTCAGCACTCGCAAGCTTACGAACTGCAAGATTGAAGCATTCGGAATGAAATTGTCCAAAAAGCAAAACTGTTTCCTGGAGCATCCGTAGGCTGATTTCAATCTGATACGGTCGTTCGCTTCTAATCCAAATTGTGCTGCCCAAAAAATGCAGACCAATCATTACTAACAAACATCACATAAAGTCTAACTCTTTTGTATAATAAAGAACAGTGAAAAAAGTTATATAATTAAAAACATGCTAACTCCTTTGTGATAATATGGTAGCAAATTTTTTATGTACAAAATTAACATGGCCACATGTACCATAGGTAAAAAAGTGTAGGATACAATTAACACTTATCAATAATAATTAATTAGCAATGTAGGGCCATGATAACCAAACAAATTATTCATTACATAGGATATTGCCTTTGGGTTGCTACGAGGCAATAAAAAAATGAACATGCTGTGTAGTAATTAATCAAATATAATTAATAAATGCATATTATAACCAAACAAATTTGTTTGGATATTTTATTCTTCATAAACTTCAACATTAGAACTGCGGGATTCATCCTTGGCATGTGAGCTTCTAATTAGAAGTAATCAGTTAAGGTAAAGCAACAAACCAAATTGTAGCATTCAGCAACATTATCCTAATAGTCAGTACTCCACAAGTCTAGATGTATAGCTAATAAGGCAATATATAAGTTTTACCTTTACATGACTTCACACTTAGATAATAAAATTATCACTATGCAATCAGAAGCCATGCATATTGAAAACAAATAATAGGCAGAGCAATACAACTTACTCTAGTGCCTCATCGTCTTGGACAGCAGTGATAGATTGAAAAATGTATTCAACAGCATCCGCTAGGGCATTAACGTTGGCTGCATCATCCTGAGGGGCGGACAAAGCCTCATGTGGTGCAACCTGAACACCCATTGCTCCGTGCACAGCCTCCATTGATGAGAGTGGTGAGTGATCGGAAATTGGTCAATAGATCACGTCTCTGGTGTAGAAATAGGAGCCCGTCGAAGGTTATATGAAGGGATCACGTCCTGATTGGCAGATGCATCTTGGAGACTTAAGTGCCTTCCAAATAATAAGGCAACTTCCATTTTTTATAGCCAAATAATAAGGAAACTTTTGATTCCACCTGATTTTCAACATCGGAGGCATTAAAGTCTGACAGGACATGGTAGCTCAGGCAGATGGAAGGTGCCCCATATCCTTCTATCCGTGCATGTTTCCACTATTCATTTCCTAAAATAAATCAGAAACAGATTAAACCGATGGGACCCTGATTTCTTTCCCTAATAAATCTGCCCCCTGTTTTCAACGGTGTGGCCCGGTGCCTTTCCTCTAATAAATATTTTTCCCTCCTTGATTTAAGTGTTGGGCTCCGTGGGCATTATAAACCTGCCGAGCAAGATCGCTGCCACCACAACCCTGGGCAAAGATAGGGACAGCGCTAGAGCGTCTGCGACATTATTACAGGCCCTATGGCAATGTTCAATTTAGAAGAAACTAAAATTCAAAAAAAAAAATTCAATCTCCCTAGAGAGCACTCCATTTGTATGTTTTCATAGCTTGGACCAGTAGGATTTATAGAAGTATAAAAACTTACTAATGTGTCGGCCCATTGTTTTTTTAATATTTTTGAATGTTTTACACGATGATAGCGTCTCTAAAATTCGATGGTAGAGTAAGTGATAGGGGATTTTGAGCTGGATGCGGGCATTGATAGATGACACGATTTCCGCTTTGTACATCTTCAAGGCAAAGACGGTAGGTGCAGAAACAGGTAGATGAACAATGCTGCCGCCAAAGGATGTAAATATAAGGGGCACACACATGCATTTGCCTAGTTTAGGAAAAACATTAAACCCTGGCGACTCATCTCATATTGCCTCAAACCCTGTTAGCCCTGTACAGCTTCCAAAATGGGGCTCACTGCTTATTAATGGCAGACAAACGAATGATTCGTTCATGACGTTGCAACAAAACCAAACTTCAATAATACCAAAACACCATAAAATTAGGATAGTTTGACAATACAAAAACATCGTGAAATTTTAAAACGTACGTGTATAGAAGACCCCATAAAATGATTATTTAAATAATCATATCAAAAATAAATAATTATCTAATCGACCCGTAACAAAGTTGAAGTATAGGAAAATATTTTTGGCATATATGCATGCATCAGTCCATCTTCAGTTGCTTAAAACACTCAAGGCCGCTCTAATCTCTGGCGGGATGTTTGCAGCCGCTTCATGTAACATCCCAAATTTCCAATTTGGTATGTTATACATAGATCATCATTGCATATCATGTTTTATTGCATTTTGACAAATCCTCGATAAATCCTAAGCAACTCAAGGACCCTCGGAGAGAGTTGGGTATTTTCTCGAATTTTCATATTTGATTTTCATCAAATAATAAGACGAGGATTTTGGTTTTAATTATTTTCTCTCCGGAAAAATATTTCATTTTAAAATAAACGAGAGGAGAAAATATGACTTCTCCAAAACAATTGAAATACTGGAGGAAAAATGTTAAAATCATTTATTGGAATTTATTTGCAATTTTTATTGCATTAAAAATATTGCATGTTTTCAAATATTTATTTTGATTCAAAAAAATGTTCATCCTATTCTAGATTTTCTAACTAGACGGGGAAAATTTATTTCACATTTTTCTGATTTTTATTTATTTTTCTGTGAATTATTTTCCGCGGAACTTATTTAAAAAAAACGCCCGCGCGCCGACTGGGCCAAAGGCCCAGCCGACGGCCCGCTTCGCACCTCTCCTCTTCCCGCACGGGAACGCCGCCCGAGTCCGGCCGCCGCACGCCACCCGCCGGCCGACCCCTCCCCCAAGCCACCTCGCCCCCCCTCCTTAAATACCCCCCCTCTCCTTTTTTCCTCTCACCGCCGCCGCCGGAGTAGCCCCGCCGCCGCCTGCATCTCGCCTCGCCGCCGCCGCCGTTTGCCTCGCCGCCGCCGCCGCCCCTCGTCGCCGCACCCCCCCGAGCCCCGCACCCCGCCGCCAAGCCCCGCGCCCGCCGGAGCCCCTCGCCGGAGCCCGCCCGTCGAGGTACTGCCGACGCCCGTTTCCGTCGTTGCCGGTTTTTTGTAAAAAAAAACCCTTTGTTTAAAAAAACCCTAGATCGGTTTTTTTTCGGTTTTATTATTTTGCGAGCGTTCACCGAACCGTTCGTTTTAACGAACATGTTCGTCGGTTTTTTCTCTGTTAACGAACGTCCGTTTTTTTAACCGTTCGTCCGTTTTTCTTTTTCGTCGGATTTTCTCGTTATTTTCTCAGATTCGATTTCTGATCGAATCTTCGATTCTGTTTAACTTCTCGCTCGTTTATCGGAATCAGGCGATTCAAGCGCCTAGAGTTTCATCTCGAAATTCTCTTTCCGTTTAACCTACTCAAACAAGTTTTGCTACAGTAAAATTTGACCTAGATCCAGATTAGCAAACGAAGTTTCTTTCTTTCGCCGTTCGACTTTCGTTGCTTCTTTCGAGTTGATTCTTTTTGCAAACCGGAGTTCTTAAGTTGAACTTTCTGGTTGGATCTTTCATTCGAGTTTTACCTGTGCATTAGATGAGTACTGATTGTATGCTTGTTTGTTTGCGATAGAGTACCCGGAGTGTGCCGCTTGTTACTTCGACTCACTAGGTTTTGCGGATCATCAGCAAGGCAAGTAACACTTTGATCATACCCCGTTCATACCCAGTTTTATTGCATTAGATCTATTCCTCAAACAATTGCATGATTAGGATCTAATTAAATTGAGGGTACTGGGAAGTAGTTGAGGTAGTACCTATTACCTGTTTTACTTTATCAAACCCTTGGGAGTTACTTCTACGTTGCTATTATATTGCCATGCTATGCTTGTAGACGTGGATTGGGTTTGAGTGATATCCATGACAGATGTGAGATGTTTATTAATGGTTCAACTTAAGGTGGCAACTAAAACTCACATCTGGGTGGATTGAGACACCTGGAGAACCCAGTGTTGTCTGTATGTATAAGGTCCGCCACCCAGGCTCAAAGGGATCATAAGATTATTCATGCTGGAAACTTCCGTGTGCAGCCACAAGCTATTATGGGCTCTAGCATAGCTGAGTAGGTTACAGGATCTCTTGAAGAGGTGGACTAGCAGATGTAGGGGAAAGTAGGTGTACCGGTCCATCCAGAGTAAAGAGTGATTGTTTCTGAAAGACTGTGTCTCGGTCATCCGTTTCTCAAACATCATGCAGTGCGAGAATCAAGCGGAGGCGATCGAGTGTTGTGGGGAAAAGTGCGCAAACCTCTGCAGAGTGTACAAACTAATCATGGTTAGCCGTGTCCCCGGTTATGGACAACTTGAGTATCTAGTACCTGGATTATCATTTGAATCTCATCACCGTGATACTTATAATTAATTTTGTTGGGTTAATGATGATACTTAATTGGGATTGAGTTGGAGGTACCTTCTCAATGTTTCAACCACCATGATAGTTAAATAAAATTTATTCCTTTTGAAGTAGGATAAAATTGGCTTTTCGCAAAAACTGTAACCATAGAGCTTTCCACCAGCCATATATGCATATAGTATAGCATTATTGTTCAATTGCTCTCTATGTGTTACTTTGCCAGCATATTCTATGTGCTGACCCGTTTTCGGGCTGCAACGTTTCATGTTGCAGACTTTTCAGACGACGAGTAAGGTGCCTTAGGTCGTGGTCTTATACTCAGTGATGCTGCTGGAGTGATGGACTCACTTATCTTCCAAGTCTTCCGCTGTTATCGTTATTAGATGGCCTTAAGCCATGTTTATCATACTTAAACTCTTCGGAGTTATTCGATGTAATAAGTGTGTGATTGCTACTCTCTTATAAATCCTTCGTTTGTACTGTGCGTGTCAGCATTACTGATCCAGGGATGATACTGGTGCACAGCAGCACAGGCCATTTGAGGTCTGGTCGCTACACTTCATTGTCTTTGACCATTAGCATCTGGACCGTAACTTGGTGTCTGAGCTGTATTGGATCCTAGGAAAGGTGGAACAACACAATCAATTAATAAATTGTTTGGATAATAATTAGCACACATCAACTCATCATATATGTACTTACGCTAGTGTTCATCCAGCCCATGCCACGCAAACGATCAATTTGGTGGGCCATCTCCTATAGGACAAATAAGCTAGAGTGTTTGCTGCGACACGAAAAATAAATATTAAATATTATAACAGGCTGCATCTTATGTATGCGATCAATTTAGTAGATTACCTACGACCAGCAGAGTACATGGTATCCTCGTCCCAATCCTTGATATGGGTATTCCAACTAGGGATCCTTGTCTGCAACACATTGTTGAGTTCTTCCTTCAGCAATGAGATTTCCTTCCTCATCAATATGTTATGAGTGCTATCTTCAGGATCAAACGTGTTGAAGGATGGATCCATCACGACAACCCTCCTCCTCAGGCGGTTGACTACAAGTAACCCGTACGAGGAATCCGAAAGTTTCAACGGTAGTAGATACTGCAGCATCACGACACATGTCAAATGCTATTATAATAAGTATAACTAACTTTAAGAACAAGCGTCTCTTACAATTATAGAGTTGAACACATCATATTTAGGAAGAGGCTGGACCACAGCATAGTTAACCAGCGTCGTGATGCGCTCTCCTTGCGTCATCCAGGAGTACCTCAGGGACTGTGACTGAGTATGAAACTGCAAGTCGAAATAATGTTTGCTTCCAACCCAGTTGGTGCCTGCGGTCCTCTCTACTTCAGCACTCGCAAGCTTACGAACAACAAGGTTGAAGCATTCGGGATGAAGTTTCAAATGAAAAAAAGGGTGCCCTGGATCATTCGGAGGCTGATTTCGATCGCGTACGGCCGGACGCTTCTTATCCATATTGAGCTGCAAAATAAAATGCACAACAACATATAGCAAAAGACATCAATGGTCCTCTTCTAGTTTAACATCATTTATACTAACCTATAAACAGAAGTCATGGTTAGATTGCATGACATTGCACGAGGTCAGATTGTCCTCACGTAGATGTATCTACACGTATGAAATCTAAAACCTGAATTCATGGCCTTTGCATGACATTGTTTATGTACAAGGATTCAACTAAAAAACGTATACATGTACCTATGAATGTTTTAGGATTGCCAGTCTAGCTATCCTAGTTTGCTCTGTACTAGAGTATATAACACAAGAATGTATAATAAAACAACTTACTTTAATGTTTCTTGGTCTCGAACGCCCATGATAAAGTGAAATATGTATTGGAGTGCATCTTCCACGGCATGCATTGCTGGGGGCAGAAGATCCATGGGCGCAGGCACATCCTCCTGGGGCCCGGGAACATCCTCCTGGGGTGCGGGCGCACCCTCTTGGGGTGCGTGCGCAGCGTTCCCAATGATCGCCTCCATGGGATAGAAAATTCATTCTTGATCGGAAATTGCTGATGGGATATATGTGAACTTGGGTGGGTGGTGAAATAGGACGCAGATGGAGTTTATCATTTTGTTACCGTGACATCTAATTGTTTGGAGAGTTAATATTGCCTTCCAAAAGATAAACGTCGTTTAATTAAAGACGTTATTAATTTCCTTGTAGCAATTATTTCCAATTGTGTTAGGATCAGATCTTGCTCCCAATATTAGATAATATCTTCCCAATCCAATTATATTCAGCCATCAAACCGTTTATTCGCTACATATATATAATCCATAGGCAACTGACAGTGCGTTTCAGCGGGGTATATATATATTTTCAGTGGTTCAACAACTATATCACATAATATAACCTATACCATGTGGAAGAGTCTATAGCTTTACCCTTAATTCAATTATGCAACTAATGCCCACTGCTTTTACATGCATTGTTCTATATTCCGGTAGTTGGTATATCTCCCTGGATTTATAAAATACGTTTTTGCTGAAGCACATTTAGATGTGCTTTTAGTAGTATTGCACATCTAAAGAACATGTCTTTGATTGTGCATGAAGATTGCTGTGGGTAGCTTTTTTCTTTTATTTTATGTTTGAGTGTCTCATATCAATGTGGAATAACTATGACACATCTAGTTATGCCCTAGACATACACATAGGACGCCTTCTTGAAAGAAATATCATGATTTATCAATAAAAAACAACAGTAGTAGAATACATTATTCATATTGCCAAAAGGATAATTATCAATTCGACCCCTTACAAAACTGTAGTAGCCATTTATTTGCGACATTTGAATATGCAGCAGTACATAGCCAGTCGTCCTAAACCCTCAAGGCCGCTCTAGTTTCAGCTGGGATACTTCTAGCGTCTATTGTACCTAGCTTGAACAAAACCATTGACGTACGCACGTGTTTCATCAAGTGTCGTGAGGCTGGCTTCATGGATATCTACGTTAAAAAATAGTGTTCTATAATAGTGACATAGTATCAAAGACAAAAAACATTGACAATTTTTTTAAAATAGAACGCAGCCCCTACCTTGTACATGATGATGATCATCATTAATGTTAGGAGAGAAGAAGAATGTGCTCTCCCTCATGGTTTGCAAGCATCGCTGCCTCCGATTTACCTGTACGTAAGTAACAACAATCTTCTCGAACAGATTGTCAGTGCATTGCAAATGGCAGAAGTGACGACCAACGTGTTCTTCACGTACACGTAAGAAAATTATCTGCCGTCTACAAACAAATATAAATGTGAGTCTATCATTGCAGCAATAAAATTATAAAAAGAAGCATATGAAAATTTCAAATTATAAATGGCGCTTACTAAAAGTTCATGAGGCCAATCACAAGGGTAGGGACACGGCGTTTATATATTGAATCCCACTTATATTCTATCTGACCAACGTAGGCAAGGATAGCAACCACATCTGCAAATTTGAAATCACAATGAGACTCTGAGTTGTACGGAGTAATATGCATTCACAAATATAAAGATGATGCACCAGTGATTGTTCTGTCCCGTAGCTCGAATATTTCTCCAAACTGTGGGAAGCACGGTGGACAAATTGTCGACGTTATCTGCTGTGCCAACATCGGAACCTCGGTCGTAGCACTTAGTGTGGTGACAAAGTCCATGGCTAGGTACCAGAAATGTCCATCAGGCATTTCTGTGGGGTTGAACCCGACGCGATTAAAATCATAGGTACTACCGGTTTGTAGCATGCTGTTGAAACGGATTGCCTGGCTGTTGTACGCAATCGCTTCCATCTTTGTTCCCTAATATATTTTTATGAATCATAACAACAATGAGCAAAAAAAATGCTTATAAAAATGTATTTTGAAAATGCGGGATATAAAGTAGATGATTAATGCCTTACATGACGATCTAGTAGTATGCACTGAAGGTACAAGTTTCCCATGCCATTCTCTTTGATGTGAGCCTTCCACATGACCCTAGCTTCAATATTCCAGCAATTCTGATATATGTGCTCCATTTGGGCACGATGAAAATTCAAGTTCCTGTAAGTAGAATAAAACAAAAGGATGAGGTAAAATTATTTTGCAAGGGGAGCATAAAATTAAACAGACAAGGAGCATAACATTATAGTGGCCCAACACTAATCATGTCAAATTTATACATATTATTATGTTTTTCTTATTTATTTTCTTCTTGCCATCAGAACTATTGCATATGGGATAAAAATGGTGTTGAAAACATGCAGTCCCCAATGAATATAAGAAACGACCCCAATGAGATTACAGCCAGACCTTGAATCTCGTACCTTCAAAAACTGTATAAATTGATGCTAATCAATTAGTAATATACTCAGGTGATTGTGTTAGTGATTGGTACATGTGGTTTATACACGATAAAAAAACGATTATGTATTTCAGACTCACTGTCCATCTGGTTTTAACTAATATACAAGATGAACAAGCCAACAATAGATGTTTTGATCGCCAAGCCTATTATTATGTTCTAGTGTATGCCATGTGTTCCATCTTTTAAGATAAAAGACCAAGTGGCAAAACAATGGTGATTATTTCAAGAAAATAACACATTATCTAGTGATGGCAAATAGACGTACAAAAAGATTCTTCTATCTTTCCTGTTCAACGGAGGGGTGATGAGTTGACTGCTGACAGGAACTGGCGGCGACGCCATCACCCTCTTAGAGGCGACCGATCTGTATGAGATTACCATAGTCGTCGTGGAGGAAATGACTTTTCCACTATAGAATGATGATGGAGACAAATATGGTGCAGCAGGCCTTTTTTATATAAGCATAGTGGGCTAAGGGGAAACGAAATAGTGATGAAAATTTGTTTTTGGCAGGCTAGGCCTGCGCGGGTGACATATCTATATTCAGATATTTAATATTCGGCAACCCCTTAAAATTGTTTATTAATCAAGGAAACAGACATCTCAAAATCGGTGCATGATCAACCGAATTGATTCACATTATGATCACTTGCCTATGAAAACGGATCTGATTTATCACTTGCCTATGAAAAAAAGACTTTCTTCTTTATGGATATTTGTTAACCTTTCTGATATTCACATTAATTTATTTACTTTTTCCCTTTTATTATGTTATTTTCCATTACCTTGATGATATCTTTAATCATGTTATAGGTAATTGCCCGTGCGTAGCTACGGGACAATAGACAATTTTAGTATTTTCACATAAATCATGTCTAACACATAATTTTACGATCCTCATGTATATCAAAAAATATAATTTGAGTACAAATCATTCAGTCCAACACAGCTTTGCAAAAGATCATATTGTTTATTCTTTTTCATCACAACAATCTGTATAACACACATACGTACAAATGAGATACAATAGTAGAGCACCTAAGGTAATAGTAGTAGAAGTACACGCTCCCATAGCTAGCAAACAATATGATCTTTGTCTATCTACGCGTATGCATTAGCAGCAACGGATTTAGACACATGCCCCTCTCTGTTTATGCATTAGCAGAAGCAACACATCAGCGGTATCATTCGGTCAGAAAAAATAATCGCTCATCTATCTCTCTCTCAACGCGTGAGGCCTGGCTGCTGCTGCCCAAGGTGGATGAGAAGGATCGTAGTGGATTTTACGAGGAGATCAAAGGCGTGGCGGCACCAGGACCCAGGTGGACGGCAGCGAGAGACCCTAGTATGCATCAGGAATACAAAGAGAGATGGGAGAGATCGTGTGCATGCCTGCATGGAGGACTTCCGGCTGAGAATTAGGGTGACAAATTAGAGCGTCATTTGATGCTGTTTTTTTAGACACGATATCATCGTGTAGAATTAGGGTGACAAATTAGAGCGTAATTAGGGTGATAAATAAGATATAAGGGAAAATAAAATTGTCATTGAGCATATTTAGCAGACACGTAACATGGATAAATCAACTGAAAATCAAACTTTATTATTTTCCAACTCCGAACGGTTACACGTGATGAAAAATCGTAACAATCTAACATCTCAACACTATTGTAGACCTCCTCATGCCTGGTCGTTTGAAGGTGGTGGTGGCTTCTTGTCGCATGCTTGGATATGCTTCTCGACCACCTTCGTCAACCGATTTATGTGATCAATCAAAACCTGCACCAACATGCTAGTATGCTTTTGTGCTTGCAGAATCTCATAGTTGTTGCTACCCCAAACGTCTTTCCTCACTGCATTTGACCCCGTGTCACGCTGGATATCCCAGCCTGAGGGGACATGTGCATGAGGGATGTGATGCACCTCACGACGTCGGATTAGGTTATCAAAGTGGTTTGACGAAAGAGTGGATGGGAATTGAACAGGCAGGGTATGATCATGCATCTTTAGTTTCTTACACTTAGGTGCCGATCCCTCACCAACATTCACATCTTGCTGCGGTTCTTCCTCATCTTGTTCCAGTTGACCAAGATCATCAGGGTGGAGCTCCCTAGTTTCTTCCTGATCTTGATGGTTATCATCAGCCCCATCGATGCTGTTGGATGACGACATGTCAAAGTAAGCTGGAGTGGCAAGGGTGTTAGAGCGGTCTGGTTTGGGTTTCGGTGATTCAAGGGTGTAGCATTTTATAGATGTTTATAAGGAAACAATAATTATTAAATCGGAAAATGAATCAACTCAGTTGATCACAATCACAAAATATTTAATGGAATCAAAGTTGTGATTCGGCGTTATCAACTTATTAATATATTTACAAGGAAAAACACCGAACATGCCATTATATAAACACCAGATATGATCACCTGCCGTAATATATACTAAGTATGCCGATAATATATTATTTGTTTCCGGATATTATATCTGGATTTTGGATTCTTTTATTTTGGATATATATTAATAAGTCTGCATATATTAAAATTAAGTTATTTCCAATTTCGGTTTGAGGTTATGTTTTAAACATGCCATTAAAATATAACCTGCATGCTAAATAGTAGGACAAAAATTTAATATTCAACTAATGGCATCGACTTTGGAAGGCCCGTGCGTTGCTACTTCGCATTCAAAAGTTTCCATATGGATCATTTTGTGCAATAAATTATATTTTATTTATTGCTAAAATATGGATGTTATTTCTCTTGCCTGTTAGACAATATAACTAATGTTGAGGGTCATAACATGGCACCTATATTTGCTTATTTGAGGATCTTCCATCATTTCCCTAATCAGTACTCCATATGTAAAAAAATTGATCATGGTCATGCCGTGTCAAACGATGTAGGCATAAGCACAGCACATAGGGCATGGTTCTATCAGCTGTCTGCTCCGTATAGGATGTCAGAAATCACTGCCGAACCATATGAATAAAGTTTTCAGCTAAATGCATTTCAGCTGACTCCTGTTACAGACACACTTTTGGGCACTATGGCCACTACCACATGGCAACCCTGTCACAAACGCCTAGGTCACAAAGGGGAAGCTGTATAAATCTCCGTGGCTGAGGCCTGAGAAAGTCCTCCAAGCTTATCTTTTAGGAGTTATCTATCATAATTTTGCTAGGGTTCGTTTATTTAGCATGGACTTGGAGCTATATATAATGAGATGTAGAATGTGATAGGAAAATATCCATAAGTAATACAGATACTTGATCTAGATAATTAGCTAAGAGCCTTACTCGCCATGCTAGTTGCTACGGACGTACCCAAAAGAATAATCTGGTGCATGCTCTCATCAGAAGGTAAAAAGAGAAACATAGTATTACATGGCATCTAGAGAAGGATACACATTTTGATGCACATTTAAACATTTGATACCTGCACAGCCAATCGTCTTGGCTGGGTGCAACCTATAAGTCGACCACCCTCAGCCCAACCAGCCTCCTTAAGATACTGGTTCAAAAAAAAAAAGAAATTAGAAATGAAAAATCATATCCTCCAGACGCTGACAGCCTCCTGACGCTGCTTTCCTTCTAAGTCGAATCCTTGTTGACCCGCTACGGCACCACAACACAGGATGCCCGATATCAGCCGAACACAAGTTCTCATGGACCAGAAATCCATGAAACAATGCTTGCTCGCTGAACCAATCCTCGCCAGGTCCTAGATTAATGCATCCTTGTACAATTTTTAAGGTTAGAACTCTTTCAGATCCGCAGTAAATTCATGAAGGTAAATGAACCCATGCAAGAAAAAACTATGTAACTTGAATAGAACTGTTAAATAACTTTTTTCCAAAGATTGCACACTTCAACGATCAGACATGTGCATTGTCACATTCTCCAGAGACGCGCGGGCAATTAAACTTATTTGCAAGTACGCACACTAGCATTTTATTATTTATTAGAAGTACATATGCAAAAGATATCTTCAAAAGCTACACAAACTTCCCTTCTGCGTGTGTTGGTCTTATAATTCAGACCAATCAGAATCTTATAGTTATGAACTATCAGAATAATACAGGGATAATAAGGAGCCAATAAACTTACATTCAAGCATACTATCAAAATACCAAAATAATAACAACGGGTATGCTCACTTGCCATAAAACAAAAGTTTCATCGCATGTTCCAGGTATTTATCAGGCCAATCATTATATAACAGCGATGATGGTGCCAATATGACGGCTGATTATTGAAATGCAGTTAATAGCTCAACTAAATGGAGTATACTTCCAACTATCAAAATACCAAATAAAAAGATATATGTAAAAGAACGAATTACAACATATCTTGACCATCGCAAGAGTAAATGCTCTCTCATTACAGAACCTGCCGGTCCATTAAGACCGGACTTCAGCCTGTAAGGACTTCCTTGTAGACGATGTTCTTCATCGAGGTCAGTAAGGACACGGTCGGTCTTTTTCGCTTCTTTGGATTGTCCTTTTGCTTGTTGGCCTTCTCCTTCGGCTTCTCCTTCTGAATGAGTATCTTTATGTTTCTCTTCGCGGTGGCTCGAGACAAAGCAACATAGAGCTGACCATGAGAGAACACGGGATTGGGTAGGTAGACACCAACAATCGGGATGGTCTGCCCTTGAGCCTTGTTAATGGTCATAGCAAAGCTAAGCCTTATAGGAAATTGCTTCCTCTTAAAATTGAACAGAAACATGTCGTTTTTAGATGGGCAGAGAGGTAATCGAGGAAGGAAGACCCTCCTGCCAGCGTGTTGTCCAATCACGATTTCTGCATCAATGGTGTTCCTCTCAAAACCTCTAACAACAAGCCTAGTGCCGTTACACAGTCCATTAGCTGGATCAATGTTCCTTAGAAGTATGACAGGGCAGTTCAGCTTTAGCTTGAGTGCATGCGGAGGAAGACCGTTAGGAGTCAATCCATTCAGAAACTCCTGAGCGTAGTAGCCATATGGGTCGTCCTCCGCACTGTCGAAGCTATGGTAGATTACTTCATCTCCATGAAAACGCTCTATCATGCGGATGTTTATCTTGTCGACATTGTCGTTTGTCGTGGAAAGGATTGCTCGAGATGTCATGTAATTCGAATCAGACATGTTGTCATCTAGACTCGGAAACACGTGGTCAATAAGCTTCTCCAGGTCGTCAACCTCGCCTGTAGACGGCAGACAAATGTCTTCAGGGAGTAGAATGTTGCCTTGATCGTCGACATCCTCAGTGCCATTGCCGACCCTTAGCAAGTAATCGGCAAACCACGTGTCATTATGAGCCCTCATGTTGGTGATGAGCCGAAGCTGCCGCATACCCTTCCATAGATGAGAACTTCGGAGGGTTGCATCAATTATCTGGCCCCGCGACCCCCTTCTGACGACCGGAAGCACCTGCCTAAAGTCCCCGCCAAAAACAACAGTCTTTCCTCCAAAGGGTCGGTCGCGTATTCCCATGATGTCGCGCATGCTATTGTCCAATGCCTCGACCGCTTGTCGCTTCGTCATGCTGGCCTCGTCCCATATTATCAATGAGGCCATCCTTAGCAGCTTGGCGGTCCCACTCTGCTTGGTGAAGCAGCACGAGGCGCCATCATCGCAACTCAATGGGATCTTGAACCTCGAGTGGGCAGTCCTGCCGCCAGGCATGATAGAAGCGGCGACGCCCGACGTCGCGGTAGCAATACCAATCTTGCCCTCGCTCCTCACCTTGGCAAGCATCACCCTGTATAGGAAGGTCTTCCCTGTACCTCCAGGGCCATCAACAAAGAATACACCCCCGTCACCGCGTTCAACAGCCCCTAGTATCTCGTCGTATGCGGCCCTCTGCTCCAAGTTCAGGGAAGATGCCAATTTAGTGTCATCCACGTCAAACTCCACGGTTGATTCCTCGATGGCCTCTCTTGCCTCGCCCTCGGTTGGGTCAAATGCATCATCTATGCTTGGAAGAGCGAAATCAACAATGTCTTTACCCATGGACTGCAACATACCCCTAATGTCAAGCAACACCATCTGCTCCACCTCGCCAGGGGACGTGCGTGATCGACGATAGTCATCTGACATAGGCTCAAAGTGCCGATCCCATAAACCACGCACGTCGCCTGGCTCGCAGTGCACCAAGATGGTTGCGAAGAGCCTCCTAAGAGAACATGGCATTTCCCACTGCTCAGCCTCATTAAGACAGTCGTTGAGCATGTTGTCTGCCTCGATGAGGCCCAACCTTTCAGCAGCCTCTCTAAAGCTCCCACATAGCACGCCGTCTACGGTGAGCAAGTCGTCGAAGGATGTTTTGCCCGTAACATGGTTTAGCAACACACGCAGCTAGTATCGCTCCCCCTCGGCAGGATTGGCAGACACGATGCGACCTATTTGAAAACGCTCGACCCGCGGCTTCCAAAACTTCGTTTTCTTCTGCCACGTGAAGCTTCTGGGAAAATCCTTGTACAATATATGCCTAGCCCGAGGGTGTTCCTGGTTAGCCTTGAAATACTCCGTTAACATGGATTTTGAAGCATTTTCGGAGGCGACAACATTCTTCAAGTCAGCCTGCGCATTGAATGCAACCCCGTGCATATTCGGGAGATGAAGAGGCAACTGCAAGACAGGCGGGTAATTGGCGCAAAGTGGGAAGCCAAATATCCTCCACATAGCCTCCGGAGGGGTGACCCATCTGGCGTCAACGTATCTCTTGATCTCATCAATGTTACCATCGGCGTCGGGCTGGTCGATGCTGAAAGAAGCCTTATCATGACCCTTGTAAATGTACTTATAAAGATATTTGACGGCCTTTATGCTAGAGCAGACCTCAACGTTGATGTGGCAATTGAACATCCGCAGAAGGTATGGGTTATAAGGCACAACCCATCTGTTGTCCAACATCTTCCCTCGGACCTTAGCACGTCTTCCATCGTCTCTACGCCGATAAACTGGGTATGAGTCCTTCCCTTGTGCTGTGTTTTCATTGTACGACCGTGGGTATCTGCACTTGCATCTGTTTTCTTGCATGCAAACATTCTTCGGGTTGAGAGCACCGCATGGTCCGTGCATCATATGTTTTACCACCATTGCATACAATTCCGGATACTTATGCTTGTCTGGGAGCTCTGCGGAAATGAGTCGGTCATACTGCTCCGGGACAATAAGCTTATATGTTGAGTCCATGATCAACAAAAAATGTGCGTGGGGGAGGCCTCTTTTTTGGAACTCGACTACGTATACATAAGCGACAACAACACCCAGGATCTGCTTCTTGAACAACAAATCTTTCATAGCCTCTAGTTTGCCGTAGAACACGCGAGCCACAATATCAGGACGGTCTTGCGCCATCTGACCAGGCAGCAACTCATTCGTTATCTCTTCCCATTTAGGATTGCAAGTCATGGTCAGGAAGATGTCAGGCTTCCCGTATGTATGGACAATTGCCATGGCATCCATATGCCTCTTCTTCATGTCACGATCGCCACCAGGGTATGTTCCAGGGAGCACTATTCTTACCCCAACAGCGCTTGCTCGTGTCTCACCCGATGTAATCGCATCAACAACTCCTTTATACAAGTCGGCACGAATCTGCGTCTGGTTCTTCCTGTACCACCTCAACCGACAACTTTCAATCTTGACGTACATGTCGACCGCCCATTGCTGCAGCAGGCGTGCTCCACAGAGTATGGTATTGAAGATCGCAGGCCGTGTCTGCAACATGTAACAGTAGTAGTCTCTGACAGAGACGCACAACCTGCTATTCCCCTCTGCACATGATTGAGTACCATCGCATGAGCATTCTTTTGACAAATAAGATATTATTTGTAAAAAAAATAGGACACACACGACCTACCTGCATCCTCCTCATCATTATGGCCCAGTATTGGATGTTGTACGAGCTCCCAAGAAACATTACGTTTAGGTAGCCTCGGATGCCAACCAAGCTCCCCCCTTGGATAGAATAAGGGATAAGACAGCGGGTCATATGCTCCTGACGTCACGCGTATACTATGCCTTTCGTTCTTGTTACCACAAAGTGTTATCCTGCGGTCAAACCTTTTTGCTAGGTCATTACCCTCAACCCAAATTGCAGCGACCTCAGATGACACCGGTCTATTATATCTTCTTTGGTCAAGCCTCTTATCGGTGTTTAGGTCTATCCTATAATCATCGAGGTTGTCCTTGTGTGCACCCATACTCCTAAATTGCCGGGAGTATGGATTTTCTTTGAGTATGTCTACTAATCTCTTCACGACATCCTGGTCTAATTGCTTGGTGGCCGCCTTACGATGAGTTAGGTTTGGGTCGTCATCATAGAAGTACAACTGCAGATCTTCTGGATGGGAGCTAGGCCCGAACGAATGCACATTGTGGTAGATGGTGCCGTGTGCTCGGAATGTGTAAACCCCAAACTTCATGTTTGTGTAGTTTTCATCAAGGCTGACGCCAAGGGTTGTGAAGGCGAAATGCCCGTTGAAGAACCGTATGTTCTCCCGAAAATGTCTAGAATCTGCATCCATGCTGGACCATAGCCTCATAAGTTCTGGGAATTGTTCCGGTTGCTTAAGCTGGATCTGGCCATTGCGACAGCAGAAACCATCAGTCTCAGACACAAACTTCCTGTCCTTGCAGTGTTTGCAATTATCGTCGAGTTTCAGGATGTGAGTGTTGTCTGGTATGTTTGAGTAGACACTGTCAAATGGATCAATCTCGCTAGGTTTAGCGCTAGACATTATTGCTTCCTCGTCATCATCCAATATGTCAATATCGGATCCTACGGGCATTTGTTGAAATATCAAGTTCAAAACGATATCAAATAATAATTCTAACTAAAATAAAGCTCCACAATGTCCGAGTTTAGAGTTGGCCATACCTTCGTCGCGAAACATGTAGTACTCCTCATCCATTAAGTCGGGTGCTGCGGGCTCATCGCTGCCGGTGCCGCTTAGGAACACATCGATGTCTTGTGCATTGTCGTCGTCCCGAATGCAACAATAGACAACATCGTGTTAGAACGGGCTTGTTATCAAATGAGCATAAGAAAGTGACAATAGCAATTTCATACCATCGGGACCGGCATTGCATCTCGGCATGTTCGTCCAAGGATCGCCATCAGATGAATTATCTTCTGCGGCCAGAGAGACGGGTGATGCGCGGCTTGGGGAAGCAGGACATTTAGAGGTTGATATTGCTAGATGTGTAAGGGGGATTGCGATGCATTCTTTGCATGGTGTTTTTTCCTTCTTTCATAACTGGCCTTCCTCTGAGCACTTGACTCCCCCTTCTCAATCACCGACATGCTTTTGCGGTGTTGCACGCGCTTCTCTCGCAGTTTTTCATTCAGTGTTTCTCTGGCATCCACCGTTACTTCGTCCTTTTTCTTCTGATAACATGCTCTGCTACATGCGTTTTTCTGCTCCCTTTGCTCGTTTGTTAATCTACGTTTCCGCTCATTGTCACTTTGCCTCCTAGCTAGAACAGCATTATGGGGGACACCAGACGCGTGTAAAGTTGAAGGGGAAAATGTTGCTTCCTCATGCAATATTTCTGTAACGCTGGAGCTATTCAGGTTTGCTGGATCAACAATGTATTCAAAACATAGTTAGAACATTTTGATTTTAAGGCGGTTGAGGAGTGTCATCTCGAATATTAGGGCCTGATGCCAAAGGAATACTCAAGTCTAGCTAATACCTGAAGTCGTAAGTGGAGGTTGGTTTTCATCTTCGATAAGCTTATCCTTTTTCCTCCGATAAGCAGCTCGCCTAAGGGCGTTTCTATGATCTCTCTTGCGTTCTCCTTCAGTTTTTTGCTCTGTTTCTTGGGTGTCATTCAATATTACATCTGGCATCATTCAGGACATTCCCCAAAATTAGAGAATAAAACAAAACGACACTGGCATTTGCTATCTGAGTAGGCACAATATGATTACCTTGGAGCTCATTCTCGTCAATGACACCAGATGTGACCGTAGCCGTAGCAGGAAATGCTGACGCATCATGCGAGAATGATGTATACTTAGACCAACTTGGGTTGTCTGATGAAACAAAGTTGTCAAAACATATTAATGCTTAATGGTTAAGACGATACTATATATAATGGTTTAAACATTCTAAGCTTACCTGATAAATGTCGGGACTGTGCATTTTCATCTCTGACATTAGGTTGTTTTTTACGCCGATAGGAAGCCCTCCTCAGTGCGTTTCTATGGTCTCTCTTCCGTTGTTCTTCCGTCTTTTGCTCTATTTCTTGGGTGTCATTCACGATCACATCTTGATTCATGTAGACATTCCCGACAATTAGAAGATAAAATAGACTCAAGCTCGCACTTGCTGTATGAGTAGGCACAAGATGATTACCTTGTAGCTCGTTGTCAGTAACGAGAGCAGATGTATAGTTAGAGCTAGTTGGGTTGTCTGGTGAACCAAATCAATCCAAAAATATTAATGCTTAATATTTAAGGTGGTACCGACTATAATGGTTAAAACATTTTAAGCTTACCTGATGCAAGAAGGGTCTCTGCATTTTCATCTCGAACATTAGGTTGTTTTTTCCGCTGATATGAAGCCCTCCTCAGGGCGTTTCTATGGTCTCTCTTGCGGTCTTCATCCGTTTTTTGCTCTGTTTCTTGGGTATCATTCAATATTACATGTACATCTGGTGTACATCATGACATTCCTTCATATTAGAGAAATAAAACACCACCATGCCAGCAATTGGTGTATGTGTAGGCACAATATGATTACCTTGTAGCTCATGGTCATTAATGAGACCAGATGTGACCATAGTTGTAGCAGCGGATAACGGATCATGCGAGAATGATGTATAGTCAGAGCTAGTTGGGTTTTCTGTTAAACCAAAGTAATCCACAAAAATAATGCTTAATGGTTAAGACAAACACGGTTAGAATGGTTAAAACAGTGTACCCTCACCTGATAAATGAAGGGCCTGTGCATTTTCATCTCGGACAATAGGTTGTTTTTTCCGCCGTGAGGAAGTCCTGCTCAGGGCTATTTTATGATCTCTTCTGCGATCTTCTCCGGTTCTTCGTGTATTTTGTTTGGTGTCATTCAAGTCATCCAATTATGCCATAAATGTCATTCTCTCGAAAGCCATTACAAATAACACAACTTGACATCAAACTACAATGGAGATGCTAAAATCATATTACCTTCATTCTGGCACGTTGCATCAATAGGCGAGACTGATGTATACTCAGAGAGAGATGGCTTGTCTGATTTAGCAAGCTTGGTTAGTATTTATTTAAGCTGTTGAAAAACGATAACATACGTGCAAACAGTAGAGGAAATTTAAAATAGTATTACTTAGTTCACCAAGGGGACCAAGATCACTTTTCATCTGATGATAATCTCGTGTGGGTTTGTTTGTCTCTGCATCTATATGCAAATTTATGATATCACAGAGAGTGCGCCGGCGAACTGACTGCCCATGGTCATATTGGTTATCCAAACCAGCTGGCTTGTTATTGCGATAAGACGCCCGCCTACGAGCGTTGATAAGATCCCTATGGTCTACAATACGATAGTTAGTGAAAAAACAATATGAACATCATAATATATCTACTCAGGGATATAGGCAAACACACGGTAAACAACTCACCAATTTTTTCAAATACAGGAAGATTCTCATTTTGTAAACTGACAATATCATCATCTTTTTTCTTCCGATAAGCTGCACGCCTCCGTGTGTTGTACTGATCCCTTACTTCCTCAGCGTACTTTTTACATTCATTAAATACATCTCTAGTTACAAGCTGCTCGGAAGATGTGTCTGCTGCATCATGTTATAATCACAAATCAAAAGACCATAGTCATCACTGATCCGCCACCCAAAAGGCAGGATTCTATTTTGTTATTATGCCTGGGGATACCTTTATCATCATTTTTTAGCTCTGTCAGACCATCTGCATGATTACTCGGAGCCGTCAGACCATCGGCATGGTGCACCGTCCTTAGCAATTTTGTTCCATCTGTACAATTGTAGCGAGCATGAATGCAATACAATGCTTGCCTGGTTCCGATTAGGCTACAAAGCATGCATGCAACATTAGCATATATATTCACTTATAATTTTCAGACACGGTTAGGATGCTTGGATTGTATTCCTCAAGATTTGTCTCGCAAGTAGGGCCTGCAACACATTAAGCATGGTTCATGTCATTTGCCACTCATTGACTCTATTTTTCACACAGTCATGTACCGGGTTTCCTCGGGTAACTACCGTCAACATCACTCAGTATTTTACCTGATTCCGTCGTATAAATAGAGTCAACCATTTCAGACCCGGTTATGATGATTGGAATGTTTTCCTCAACAGTTGTCTCGCCAGTAGGGCCTGCAACACATTAAGCATGGTCCATGTCAGTTGCCACTATTTATCATTATTATTCACACAGCACTGTACCGGGTTCACTCGGGTAACTACCGTCAACATTTTTCCTGCTAGCCTCGCCTGCAACATATAATGCAAACAATTTTTTATTTTCAGAAATTCACAATTAACTGTTACAATGCATAATACCTGTAGCTACTTCTTCTTCTTGTTGATGTTCACCGGGCTTGCTTCTTGCATTACCCATGCGCACCTGAAATGACCGTTATCTCCTATTTGTGTCTGGCCTTGTTGTTTTTGAGGTCTGGAATAAGCATAAAGGAAGCCTGACTGCGATGGACAGAGTCGATGCAAGATGAAAGTTAGAGAGATGGCGCATGCACCCCAACTGGTGCAAAATTGTGAAAGACATATATTTCTGGTAAGCCAATGATCCCTTCAAATATGTGAAAGCCATATAATTTGCATGCTACTATCATGGAACATGTTACTTGTCGGGTCAACAATATAGCTAATAGGAACCACCTTAAAGAAAATACAATGTCAGATATTATGGTATTGAACTGAATGCAATTGCTATTTTTGGAACCATTGATCCAAAATGCATAATGCATCTTTTTTACACATTGCTAAAGGATTGTAAACCTCTAACAATTGTAATCCTGTAATCCTCTAAGCAAAAAGATTAGGTGTCTGTTGTCTGCTAATATTTTTCTTTTTAAATAAATTATATTGTCCCTGTTCTTGCTGACCCGAGTTGGATACCCATTTTTGGATACATATGACAGTTCATTGATTTCTAATATGAATGCTTCAATGATGATTTTTGCAGAACCACAATATTAAGGTGGACTTGCCATTGAAATTAAATTGCAGCTAACTACACTAAGCAGAGATCATATATAAATACTATCCTCTACAGCAGGCATATGGGGTGAGCACCTTTTGTTGTCACTGTGTTTCACAAAACCCTGTCCTTGTTTGCTGTGAAATCCCTGCACCTTAAAAACTTGTGACTTACTACAACATTGCTACATAGATGTTTGTTTCCATGTATTCTCTTGTTATCTTGGTACATAGATGTACTTCAAAGATAGTATATACTTCAAAGACAGTATATACATGTGTCCTACTACAATTTGAATGAGCTGAAAGTCTTGTTATTCTCAAAGTTCATATCATCTATCAGTACATGCGTGTGCTTTTTGGTATTTATTAGGCTGCCTTTAAGATTACTTTGCTAACATGCATACCTTAGTTAAAACATAAAAATTTAAAATAGTACATATCTTTAGTCCTAGTTTGGGAGCACAATCTTTCTAATTTAAACAATTGCCATGATTTCCTATAGCCTATCATCCAACATTCTGATGTGTTCTCCTCTCGCAGTGGTTCACTGTGAAACGGCAGCTAGCAGTTCTTATACTTGTTGACAAAGCAGAAAATCTAAGGTAAATATCAGCTAACTTCGAACTGTACAAAAGCAGAAATTCTTGATGTGGTTATTCCTTGGTAATTATATTCCAATAATGTCACCCTCTAGATGTTTATGTAAGACTGCAAGGGTTTTGACCTCTGTAGGACAAAATAGGTATATCTCCATGCTATCGCATAACAGTGGTTTCATCTAGGCTTCTTCGCATAATAGCACAAGGCCCACTTGAGTTTCAAATGATCTTTAAGATCACCAGGGAGCCAAGCCCCTGCCCCCTGGTTACAGAGATTTTTGGTTCCTCGCGGCTGAGCGGGATGTGGGAGGAAGTACGAAAAACTTTGCTACTTTGCTGGTTGAAACTATCCGGTGCACTTACGTAATGAAAAATGCAACTATGATAGTGTCCAGTTATGAAACTTACGTGCTGCTGTTTCACTCTGCAGTTTTCACAGAAGGTGCCGCCATATATTGGTTACAGTTGTCTCATTGATGCAGAGTTATGTGATTCACTTTGAAGATGGTCAGATTGTACTATTTGCCTCCAGTTGTCTCATTCATCTGACCTCATGTGTTGCATATGGCTTATATTTTGGTCCATGTATGAAATGGCATGTCTGTAAAATTGTAATTATACATAATTTGAAATCAGTACATTACATGACTGTTTGAATTGTGATACCTGGACGTGGGAGTCTATGGCGCCGGATCCTGGACGCGTACCGGCGATGGGTCCTGGAAGGGATCTGAGCCGGATCCTGGAAGCGTTCGGAGGATGGTCCTGAAAGGGATCTGAGCCGGATCCTGGAAGCGTTCGGAGGATGGTCCTGAAAGGGATCTGAGCCGGATCCTGGAAGCGTTCGGAGGATGGTCCTGAACTGGACCTGCGCCGGATGAGGGTGGCGGCGGTGGGATGCAGCGGTGGCGGCGGTGGGATGCAGCGGTGGCGGTGAAGGGATGAAGGGCGGCGGCGGTCGAAGGAGGGCACAGAGTCGGGCGTCTGTTTCTCGCTCGAGGGCAAGAGACGACGCTCGTACGTGCGGGGGATTGGTTTGCGAATTTTTTACTCTGGTTAATTTTCGCTGGTTAATTTTCGACGCTGGTTAATTTTTGACGGTTTAATTACGTCAGACAACATGGGTGGAAGGAGAGGTTTGGCGCGTGGGGGTGGGCGGGGGACTCGGTTGGATGGTTTTTCCTGGTTCATTGCGGTTGAACGGGAGGTGGGTGCAAGTACCAAAAAGTACCGTAGTTGGTGGGACTAAAATAAACCCGGAACGGAGACTACCAACTGAGACATTAGGATTAGAGATTGTTGTAGATTGACCAAACCGGTGGATAAAAGCACCAGAGACAAAGTAGTGGGGATATTTGGTGCTTTGATGTCACCTAGTTTTTTTTATTATTCAGAGCGTTTGTTAAAGCTCATGTACTTGAATTTTCTTTTTCTCGCAAAAGAAATCATTCGTGGCGAGCCTAAAGACGGGTGCGACGTCACGGGACGAAGCATGGAGCGTCCTTACCGGCAAGGCCAAGCCAGGATGGGGACAATGCTGCTAGCGGCAGCAAGATGCGACGTCCCAAGCGGAGGAAAGGAAACAGATTGACTGGTGCCGATCGAGGGGGGGGGGGGGGGGGGGGGGGCGTGTGCACGTCATCGGAGAAATCTAGTCGGGTGCATGTTTAGAGGGGTGGTCAGGGCGGTGGCTGAGCGTCGACCAAAGGAGGCGAGTGGGTCCGTCCGATTTTGATCCAGCGGTCCACGAATTCGGCTGATGTAAAAAACGTTTCAAGCACCCAATTAATCAGTGCCACAATTATTCTGCAAAAATCAAGCTCAGAGAAATACAGTATACTTGCTTTTTCTTTGGCATCAGAATACAGTATACTTGCTTAATTACAAAAGTGTGCCTCAATATAACCTGAACTGCAACAAAAACTGTGGGATAAAAACGAGACTCTACTTCTAGGCTTCTTGTTACACCATATCCTCTGCGGCGTTGTCCTTCCGTGCCGCGGCGCCAGCGGCTATCGTCGCCCGGCAGAGCGGACAGGTGTTGTGCGTGGTGTGCAGCCACGTCGCGACGCAGCCCCTGTGGAACACGTGGCCGCATCCCGGCAGGACGCTGCACCGCTCGCCGCCCTCGTACTGCGCCAGGCAGATCACGCACGAGCTCTGGCTCCGGCGCAACTCCTTCCCCTCCTCCTCCGACGGAGAGCCGCCGTCTCGATCGGGCATCTGCTTGTATGCGACGTCGGGTATGCTCTCCAGCAGCCGCTCGATGGACAGCCACTTGCAGTGCTGCCGCACGTGACGGACCACCTCGGCGATCGCCACGGCGAGCGCCACGGCGGCGCTGAGCGCAGCGATGACGGCGAAGATCAACAAAAGCACCCATATGATCCAATCTAACATGTCATCGTAGTCCATGGCGATGGCCGGCGGTCGCGGCGGTGGGGACGGGCGACGGCTGCGGTGAACGATACCTTAGACGGCGTGCGCCCGTGCGGCTGAGGTAGGTTATCTAGGCGATAGAATCAGGAAAGGAGTTGGAGATGGATTCAACCTATGCAAGTTCAATGCCTGGATCGTATCCCACTCCGACTCCGAGTATCCCTTCCCAAATATCTATACTGACGTGGAGATGCAGGTTAGTTAGCTAACATTAATCCTACTGGATTAATCCTGCATAAAATCTTAAAAGTGCACGCGCACTGTTCGGCGAGATCGAGTGGCCGCGCTACGCGACAGCGACCTCACACGCTCGGTCCAGCTCTCAACTGAAAAAAAAAAGAAACACAAATCTTATCCACTCCCGAGCCCCACGACCTTCCTCCTCCACTAACGACCGCCGCCGCACGCCCCGCCTCCTCCCTCGCGCCGCCTCCTGACGACGCCAGCTTGCCTTCGCTGACCTGCCGCCGCCGTTGCCCATTGCCAACCCACCAGGCCTCGCGTCTTCCCCGCCACCATGAGCCGCCGCAGGAAGCAGTTCCCTACCTTCGGCGCCGCTGCGACTCATCTTCTGCCACGGGCACACGCCTCTCCGCCGTTGAGCGCCGCTCCCCTCGACCCCCCTCCCTCCCCCGCCGATTCAACAGCGTGGCCAGGTGCCTTGGCCCCGCCGCACAAGACTCGCAGACTCGCAGTGGGCCTTGTACGAGCTCATGGCAGCTTTGTTCGGCTGTGAATCCTCACATGCAGGTAGTATTCCCCTTCCTTCTCTCCACTGATCTATCTATCCCCCAAACACCCTCCCTGATATCTCTCTCTATCTCTTCACTGGTCTCCTCGAGAGGATTCAGCCGTGAACTTGTTTGGGTTTACAAGAATGAACGTTGTTGGACCTAAATCTGGTTGATACTAGTCATTTGCCTTTGCTGTCATTTTCCTACTTCATAAATTTACTCTGGAAAGTTCATATATTTAGTAGTCTGGACTTGGGAATTTTAGTTGCAATGTTGATTCAACTTGGATTTATATGGCAGCTGAAGTAGAAAATACAAATTTTGTAGCTTAACAGTTGTAATCTGATCTACCAAATATTGATGGGAGCAATCAGACTTCTGATGTCTATGCAGTTCATTTATGTCATCGATTAATTTTCATTCAGTCATCTAATCCGCCTACACTTATGCGTGTATAGTCTGCTACCTTAACCAAATAGTACTAGTACTGAAACATCAACAACATTTTCATTGTCACAGATTGTCAACTCAACCCCTTTTAGGTATTTTTTGAGGAAAAGCAGTCAAATTCATTGTACATACACATCACTTTTGTAATCCTGCTAGTCAATCTCTGGTATGATGCTTGGAATTTTGATGATTGAAGTGTTGATCTGTACAGTAGTTTTGGCATCTTGCTCAAGGAGCTAAGGTGATTAGGATTAGTGGTGGGTTTGTACGGCGATTAGGATTTTAGTTGTGGGTTTGAGTTGGATTTTCATGGCAAGCTGTTCTAATTTTGCCTCTATTGGTATGGTCAGGATCCTATTTTGATTCGTCTATTCTTACATAGACTGCAATTGTCTTGTTAAACATGATACTCTCTCTAGAGCTTCATTACATTATGAACCTATTTTCTCGTAAATGCATCCGTGTGTTTTCTCCATTTTCTCATAAGTTGCATGCATATAAGTAACCAGTTGGCTAGTTTGTTGTAATAGTTGCACAGGAATGCAAACGTAGTTGGATGACGCATATACATATCTCAGTTGGCTTGCCAACTTATGGAGTTGCACAATGAGGGCTAACCAGTTGCACAATCGATGGCGTTTAGATGGATGCATTGTGTAAACTATGTTCAAGCAGTGTGTGTGGTTTTTTTTATTGCACACTCATGTGTGCCCTGTTGTCAAGGGGGTATACGTTCGTATAGGAGTACATATCCTAGCTGGCTTAGCCACACTTATACAATTGCACAGGGAAAGGCTATCTAGTTGCACGGTTGACGGCTAGTTTAGTTTTGGCTCCAGTGCCTAAATCATGTCTAGGCGGTGTGTATGCTAATTTTTTTTGGTTGCATGCTCATGTGTGCCCAGTTGGCCATACAGTGCATCAAGTTGCACACAGTTTTTTTGCTTTGTAGGTGTGCTTTGGAAAATCATCATGAGTTGCTTACCCCATGGCATTTTTGTATCAATTTTCTTGCTCATAGTTTCTTTTATACATTTGATTGCTTTGACTAATTTGTTTGTTTGCTTTTTTTACAGATAAAAAATGGTTGTAGAAAGAGATGCGGCTCCTAGTGAAGGAGAGGTATCCTCAACTTTTATAGATGCATTCTGAACTTTTATAGTACACAACAATTAATTAGGAGTTGGTATCCTCAACTTTTCAAATGTTGCACAACAGTATCATACGAGTTGGCATCCTCAACTTCCATAGTTGCACCAGAACCATTTGGGAGTTGGCATTCTCAACTTTTTAAATAGTTCCATAACAATATCATATGAGTTGGCATCCTCAACTATTTTAGTTGCACAAGAACCAATCAGGAGTTGGCATCCCCGATTCTTTTAATAGTTGCACAACAATGTCACATGATTTGGCATCTTTAACTCCTTTAGTTGCACAAGAACCATTTAATAGTTGGCATCCTTATGTGTTCACATGCATCTTATTTTCACTTGAATGTAATTGCACTACTTTTTTGGAAGATTATAATCTTTTAAAATTTACTATTTTTACATTCCTTGTGTTCAAACATGCTAAATTCATCATGTTCATCAGTTCAAAATTCATTACATAGTTGCACACACATGTAACATGAATTGCATGCAGGAGTACTTGCAGTTGCACAAAATAGATGATGTAGTTGCACAGCAGCCAACATAAGTTTTTTCTGGAATTTTGCATACAATTTTTTAGCTAAAACCAAAATGAATTTGAAATTATATGAGTTGGCATCTTCAACTTTTATATGACTTGAAGATGCCAACTACTGAAATTCAAACCGCACAAGTGAATGGATATGGGAGTGTTGTCAGTTGCACACTTGTACTGGTTAAGTTGCACAAATACAACCCAAAGTTGGTTCATTTTTTTCTTAGGCTTCTTTTTTGCATCATGTGTAGTTTTTGCAGGTTATGGGGGTGGAGGAGCTGTTGTAGATTCGTACACATAATTCTCAGCTACACAGTCAAATATACTATTGTGTTGAAAGATCAAAGGAAAAAAAGCACCTGCAAACCAGATTCTTGTCTAGCTGGTAGTTATCTTTTCATAGTACCTACAGCATACTTTCCTTTTTTTCTTTTGCTACATGGACATCGGTTCTTCTGCATTATGTGTGAAATAAGATACTCTATGTGCTCTCTTCTATATATTTGCACATTTTCTACGTTTTGTTGCACACACTGCTGCAAATGTTGGCTTGTCCCATGATTTAGTTGCACGAAAATCAGTTGAAATTGCACAGGTACAAGATCTCCCCTTTCTTTTTCTCTGTTTATGCTCTCTTAAACTATGGAGAAGCTAATTTTGCAAATAGATATTTGGTGAGAGCCCCAGGGGAAAGGGAAAGTCAAGGAGGGAGGATCTCAATAGGAGGAGAAAAGGATCACCTCTTTTTTCACCTTGGTACGTTCTGATCTGCCCTCCCCCTTTGTTCTTTTTTCACAGCAAATTGTTCCAGATCTACTATTATTTCACTTTGATTCATCTGCCATAGTAGCTCTGGCGATGCAAATCCAGACCTGGGAAACCATTGTTTCGTGGGGAAGAAGTTGGCGGCCATGGGGCGTGAGATATTCGAAGGGGAGGGAAGGGCACGTGATGGCCTGGAGACCGCGTCCAGCGTGTGGTTTGTTGGGTTGATTCGCATATGTTTTTCCATAGTTTCACATAGAGGATTCTTCCAATTTTGGCCAAGAGGGCATACAACATGGCCCCCCATGTCTTTTCATGAAGTTTTTTTTCTCATCCATCGACAATCTTACAAGTAGTAACACTTCTTCATTTTCTTTTGTTTTTGTCTGCCAACCAGGTTCTGGGTGGATGAGCTTCTAAGAAACAAATTTTGCACATAAGAAGTGATCACCAAGAAGCAATCTGCTACTATGTCTTTTTCAGTTCTTAGCCATTCATTGCTTTTTGAACTAAAACATTACTGCATTATAGATATATCTAGTACTATGTGCAACAAATCAGAACATATGGCCTATATATGCTACATTTTTTTTACAGCAGTATGTTCATTTGTTTCCTGTGTCTGTGTGTGAGTTGCACAATATGAAAAAAAGTTGGCTCGATTACCTGAAATAGTTGGTCGCAACAAACACAAAAGTTGCACAATATGCAAGTCCATGTTTGTGTATTCCTGGTTTTATGTGTGTTGTTGCACTAGTTTGGGTGAACTATTATCGGAGCAGTTGCAGTCAACGTGGAGAAGGATTGGAGAAGTTGGATTCAAGGCGAAGAAGAAGAGGAACATGTCACCTTCTTCATCCTCTTTTCAAGTTGAAGATCTACAGCAGAGCCTGGTACGTCCCCCTTCTCTCCTTCTCTTTTCCCCTAAAAAACTGCATATATTAGATCTTCTTGTTCTTCACCTTGACAGATCTTCCATGACAGCTCCTGAGATAAGGAAGGCTCCCATGGCGTGTTCCTGGAATCCTGGTTGCTTCTTTCGTGGGGAAGAAGTGCAACTGCCTCGCTCTTCAGGACTGGAGTGGTGTGTGTGTGTGTGTGGGGGGGGGGGGGGGTTCAGGACTGGAGAAAAGGAAGAGAAACGGGGGACTAGAATCATGTGGGTTCACGGGACTAGAGTGGTGCGCTGGGGACCATGTGGTTTTTGTGTGCGTCACGTGGGGGCCACCTTCCCTTTCTTTCCTTTTTGGATTGGGTAGGGACAGAAACTTACCATACCTAGGTGGCCGCTCGGAACCGCTAGGGAGCCAACGGCTGCTCCCTAGACGCGTCCTTAATCCTCACCTGGAGTATTTAACAAGTCAGGAGCGATTTAGCAATAGTCTGACGCCGGCGCGCACCAAACTGAAGCAGTGAACGGCAGCACTACCCTAACCGAGCATCGGATCGTTCATAGCAGCCATGGCGTTCATAGCAGCCATGGCCGGCTACCGTCTGCTGCCACGCGCCTAATAAAGCTTCCCCCGGCCGGATCCCGAGCCCACCCTTCCTGGGGAGCCGGTGGACCACCTACAGGACCCGAGCTGCGTCTTCAGGCAATCAGCTCATCCAGTTCGATCGATCCGGATCCTTTCGCCTCCCTTCTCTTCGGTTAAATATTTGATCTGTTTTCTATATGTTCTGTGTAGATCCACGCGGTTCGGGCGCTCGGAAGCCTTAGCTGCCGATTGTCATCTTGTGCTGAGGTGCCTTGAGTTCTACTCCCTCCGTTCCAAAATAGATGACCCAACTTTATACTAACTTTAGTACAAGTACAAAGTTAGGTCATCTATTTTAGAATGGAGGGAGTACAACTCTATGCATCCGGTGATATATGTTTTTGAGGGTAATATCTCTGCAAGTCAGAGAACTTGCGTTGCATGTTCAGTTTGGTGTTAAAGCTATAAAACTATGGCTTTGTGTTCACGTAACTTGATTCAAGCATGCAGATACGGTCACAGTATGCGTATGCGGACGTATCCATGTATATGACCCCACTTGTCAGTGACTAATGGTGCTCGTCGCAATGTATTTTTACATAAAGTCCCTTCACTTTTTTTTACTTACAGAAGAACCTGTACGCAGTACTGCACATATATGCAAAAATAAAAAACCAAAATAAGAGCCAGGAGTCGAAATCACAACCAACTGCTTTAAGACCGGACGGTCTATTCATGCCTAAACTTTTTTTTTTGAACTGACATTCCTAAACTTATGTTTTTGAGGCAATCATGCCTAAACTTCTAAGATGGATAATGGGAGCTCCTGTTCGACGCTCTCTGCGTCAAGCAGTCGAGCGATTGCATAGGGGCTCGGTAGACTGGGCCGGCCCATCTCTCTCGCGAACACGCTGGAATAAAAAAGAAAGATGCAATGCCAGGTATCAAACGCTAGACCCGTTGATTCCGAGCACATGATTCAAACCAGCTGAGCTAGCTAGGTTTCTTGATAACAGACCATTGCAAAACCTTAAGAAAACTCAAACGCCGATCCGAACGTTTTCAAAAAATTCGAACACGAAACTTCCTTTTTCAAAAACAAAATGCGAATGTTTTATCAAACGTGAACATTATTATTATTTTTACAAATTTTGAAAAAACAAACATTTTTGAACACACAAACGAATTTTGGAGACGCGAACATATTTTTTAGAACGGAAACATTTTTTAAACTACTCAAAAAACTGAACAGGAACAATTTTTCAAATTTCAAAACAAAATTTGGAAACACGAACAACTTTTGCACGCGAACATTTTTTGAAACTACAGAACAAAATTTGAAAAAACGAACATTTTTTAAATTTGCAAACAATTTTGGAAACGGAACATTTTACGAAACTCCAAAGAAAACTTGTAAATATGAACATTTTTTGAACGAGAACATTTTTTCAAACTCCCAAACAAATTTGTGGAATTTACGAATTTTTTTTCAATTTGTGAACAAAATTTGAAAACATGAACATTTTATAAATCTGTGAAGAAATTTGGAAAGCTGGAACACTTTTTGAATTTCCTAAACATTTTCTGAATGCAAATTTTTTTTTTGAAAACATGGACAACTTTGAAATAGGAACATTTATTGAAACTCACGAAAAAAAATTGATAAACGAACATTTTTCTTAAATTTGCGAACAAATTTTGCAAAGTTGTGAAATTAAAAAAACTTAAAGAAAAGAAACAGAAACTAAAAAAAGAAAAGAAACAGAAAAGAAAAAAAACGAAATAAAAAAACAATAGAAAGCCAAAAAGAACCAGGAAAAATGATAAAGGAAAAAACCCGGTTCAGGGAACTTTTAGAAGGTTCCCAAAACCGGTTGGACGCACTATGGGCCGGCCCATGTCTGTCGCTCGCTGCGCTGCTCTGTGCGATCGCTCGACAGTTTGCCGCAGCGAGCGGCGAATAGGATTTTACATGGATAATAACCTTATATGTACTCAAAGAGGAGCAGCTGGAGCGTAAATGGTCTGCAGATGTTGCGGCCCATTTTGCGTGCGCTATTGTTTTAAGATATTTGTAAAACATAAGTAATAAACTTATGTTCAAATATTTGTGTGCTAAAAATATTATAGATAGATACAATGATCGCTAAATAAAAACATGTGCGTTAAATATAAAATACCCACTTTGTAAACTAATATAAGAGTACTTAGTAAAACATAAGTAATAAAAACATTTAAGTTATTTGTAAAACATAAGTGATAAAATTATGTTCAAATACGTGTGTGTTAAAGTAGAGTAGATACAAACGATGATTAGTAAATAAAAAAATTAAATATAAACCTGTGTATTACATAAAAATATTTCGTTAGTATAGACATGGAAAATGTTTATTAAATAAATCTGTTTAACGAATCCAAAAAACATATAGACTTACGACTTTTATTTAAATTATACAAAATGATGAATACAAACATTTACTAGATATTTATGAATATTCACTTGTGTATAATTTTAACTCAAGACTTATATTGAAAGCATTATATAATTTAAATATTAGCCACGACTGAATATTCGTATGAGCAATTTAAATTTAAATTATAAATATTTTTAATCATACCAACATAGAACTATACAAATGTGCGTGTAACTATTGAAATGTTTTTATAATTAAAATAATATTTTTGATTTGTAATATAGAAAACCAAATTTGTAATACACACATTTATATAACACACATGTTTATATAATACTCTAGTTTACAAACAATTTTTCTAAATAATTTTTAACTCCACAAAAATTAGTGCATATGCAATACATACATTTATATAACACCCTGGTTTTGCAAAATTTTAAAAACTAATAGCGCTTGCAAATGGGCTGCAGTAGGCAGCCCAATTAAGCCCCACATGCGTCTACTTTGACTACATATAGGCTCGTTCTAATTGTAAAACATTTGTACCTGAAATGTGTAGTGGCTGGACTGTGCGGTGTTGAAATAGCAGTTTGTGGGTTCGTCTCCTTTCAGATGCTTTTTGTTGTTGAAATTTTCACATATATGTGCAGTGTTGTGGTCGGGGTTTCTTGTAAATAAAATAAATGTGAGGTGGTTTTGTGCAAAAATTATCGCGGTGGTTGACTTTTTAAGCAAATAAAACAATGTGAGGCTAGTGCCATCAGTCACTGACAAGTGGGGTCATACACATGGATACGCCTGCATGCGCTTACTGTGACTGTATCTGCACGCTTGAGTCAAGTTAAGTAACCATAAAACTGTATTTTGAAAGTTCTAACACTAGACTGAACATGCGATGCAAGTTTTGTGACTCCCGGTGATATTACCTCTATAATATCAGAAATGCTATAGAGCTCCCACTCACTCACTTGTAAATACAGACTTCACCGTAAGTTTGTATAAAACCATATGCTTTGATCACCTCACCAAAGTATATATTCCAACTCCGAGATGCTTGCACCGGTCCATAGATGGATTGTTGGAGCTTGCACACTTTGTTATGACCTTTAGGATTGACAAAACCTTATGGTTGCATCATATACAACTCTTTTTTGAAATATCCATTAAGGAATGCGGTTTTGACATCCATTTACCAGATTTCAAAATGTGGCAATTGCTAACATGATTCAGACGGAGTTAAGCATCGCTACGGGTGAGAAAGTCTCATCGTAGTCAACTCCTTGAACTTGTCGAAAACCTTTTGCGACAAGTCAAACTTTGTGGACAGTAACATTACCATCAGCGCCAATCTTCCTCTTGAAGATCCATTTATTCTCTATGGCTTGCCGATCATCGGGCAAGTCCACCAAAGTCCACACTTTGTTCTCATACATGGATCCTATCTCAGATTTCATGGCCTCAAGCCATCTGTCGGAATCTGGGCTTATCACAGCTTCTTCATAGTTCGTAGGTTCGTCATGGTCTAGTAACATGACTTCTAGGACAGGATTACCGTACCACTATGGTGCGGAACATGCTCTGTTCGACCTACGAGGTCCAGTAGTAACTTGATCCGAAGTTTTATGATCATCATCATTAGCTTCCTCTCTTGTTGGTGTAGGCATCACGGGAACAGATTTCTCTGATGTGCTACTTTCCAAATTGAGAGAAGGTACAATTACCTCATCAAGTTCTACTTTCCTCCCACTCACTTCTTTCGAGAGAAACTCTTTCTCTAGAAATGTTCCATTCTTGGCAACAAAGATCATGCCTTCGGATCTTTGGTAGAAGGTGTACCCAATTGTTTCCTTAGGGTATCCTATGAAGATGCACTTCTCCGATCTGGGTTCGAGCTTATCGGGCTGAAGCCTTTTGACATAAGTGCCGTAAACCCAAATTTTAAGAAACGACAGCTTAGGTTTCTTGCCAAACCACAGTTCATACGGTGCCTTGACACACCATTACGATGTGGTGTTCCAGGTGGCGTGAGTTGTGAAACTATTCCATATTGTTTTAAATGAAGGCCAAACTCGTAACTCAAATATTCGCCTCCACGATCAGATCGTAGAAATTTTATTTTCTTGTTACGATGATTCTCCACTTCACTCTGAAATTCTTTGAACTTTTCAAATGTTTCAGACTTGTGTTTCATTAAGTAGATATACCCATACCTACTGAAATCATCTGTCAAGGTCAGAAAATAACGATACCTGATACGTCTCCAACGTATCTATAATTTATGAAGTATTCATGCTATTATATTATCCATCTTGGATGTTTAATGGGCTTTACTATGCACTTTTATATTATTTTTGGGACTAACCTATTAACCCAGAGCCCAGTGCCGGTTTCTGTTTTTCCCTTGTTTCAGTGTTTCGCAGAAAAGGAATATCAAACGGAGTCGAAACGGAATGAAACCTTCGGGAGCGTGATTTTTGGAACGAACATGATCCAGGAGACTTGGAGTTGAAGTCAGGGAAGCTTCGAGGTGGCCACGAGGCAGGGAGGCGCGCCTGCCCCCTGGGCACGCACCCACCCTCGTGGGCCCCTCGTGGCTCCCCTTTCCGACTTCTTTCGCCTATATATATCCATATACCCTAAAAACATCGGGGAGCAGAATAGATCGGGAGTTCCGCCGCCGCAAGCCTCTGTACCAACCAAAAACCAATCGAGACCCTGTTCCGGCACCCTGCCGAAGGGGGGATCCCTCACCGGTGGCCATCTTCATCATCCCGACGCTCTCCATGATGAGGAGGGAGTAGTTCACCCTCGGGGCCGAGGGTATGTACCAGTAGCTATGTGTTTGATATCTCTCTCTCTCTCTCTCTCTCGTGTTCTTGAGGTGGTACGATCTTGATGTATCGCGAGCTTTGCTATTATAGTTGGATCTTATGATGTTTCTCCCCCTCTACTCTCTTGTAATGGATTGAGTTTTCCCTTTGAATTTATATTATCGGATTGAGTCTTTAAGGATTTGGGAACACTTGATGTATGTCTTGCATGTGCTTATCTGTGGTGACAATGGGATATCACGTGGTTCACTTGATGTATGTTTTGGTGATCAACTTGCGGGTTCCGTGACCTCGTGAACTTATGCATAGGGGTTGGCACACGTTTTCGTCTTGACTCCCCGGTAGAAACTTTGGGGCACTCTTTGAAGTTCTTTGTGTTGGTTGAATAGAGGAATCTGAGATTGTGTGATACATATCGTATAATCATACCCACGGATACTTGAGGTGACATTGGAGTATCTAGGTGACATTAGCGTTTTAGTTGATTTGTGTCTTAAGGTGTTATTCTAGTACGAACTCTATGATAGATCGAACGGAAAGAATAGCTTCATGTTATTTTACTACAGACTCTTGAATAGATTGATCAGAAAGGATAACTTTGAGGTGGTTTCGTACCCTACAATAATCTCTTCGTTTGTTCTCCGCTATTAGTGACTTTGGAGTGACTCTTTGTTGCATGTTGAGGGATAGTTATATGATCTAGTTATGTTATTATTGTTGAGAGAACTTGCACTAGTGAAAGTATGAACCCTATGCCTTGTTTCCTAGCATTGCAATACCGTTTAGACTCACTTTTATCATTAGTTACCTTGCTGTTTTTATATTTTCAGATTACAAATACCCATATCTATCATCCATATTGCACTTGTATCACCATCTCTTCGCCGAACTAGTGCACCTATAAAATTTACCATTGTATTGGGTTTGTTGGGGACACAAGAGACTCTTTGTTATTTGGTTGCAGGGTTGTTTGAGAGAGACCATCTTCATCCTACGCCTCCCACGGATTGATAAACCTTAGGTCATCCACTTGAGGAAAATTTGCTACTGTCCTACAAACCTCTGCACTTAGAGGCCCAACAACGTCTACAAGAACAAGGTTGTGTAGTAGACATCAAGCTCTTTTCTGGCGCCGTTGCCAGGGAGGTGAGTGCTTGAAGGTATATCTTTAGATCTTGCAATCGAATCTTTTAGTTTATTGTTTTATCACTAGTTTAGTCCACAAAAGAAAACTACAAAAAAATGGAATTAAGGGTGCCTCATATGCTTCATCTTTTTAATGTCTTTCGTGAAAATGATGGGAAGGAAAATTGTGCTCAAGTACTAGAAGAAGAATTGCATAGAATGCTTGGCATAAAATATGTGAATGATGAGCATGATTGCAATGTTGTTAGTATGAATTCTTTGAATACCCATGATGCTAATGATATGCAAAGCCACAAGCTTGGGGATGCTATGTTTGATGAAGATGATATGTTTAGTCCCCCAAGTTTTGATGAGCAAATTTATTATGATGAAAGCATGTCTCCTATTTATGATGATTATTGCGATGACACATATGTTATAAAGAATAAACATAACCAGGAAACTTGTCATCATGATTTTAATTTTCAATTGGATTATGCTTCACATGATAGTTATTTTGTTGAGTTTTCTCCCACTACTATTGATGAGAATATATTTGCTTATGTGGAGAGTAGTAAAATTTCTATGCAAGTAGATCATGAAAAAAATGCTTTATGTGCTGGTTATATGGTTGAATTCATTCATGATGCTACTGAACATTATTATGAGAGAGAATCATATGCTTCTACATATTTCAATAATATCAAGTTTCCTCTCTATGTGTTGAAAATCTTGAAGATTTGCTTGTTTCACCTGGCTATGCTAGTTGATTATTGTTCCCATAAATTGTTTGCTCACAAAATCCCTATGCATAGGAAGTGGGTTAGACTTAAATGTGCTAGGAATATTCTTCATCATGCTCTCTTTATGTTTGAATTCTTATATTTTAGGTGAGCATCATTGAAATCATCATGCCTAGCTAGGGGCGTTAAACGATAACGCTTGTTGGGAGGCAACCCAATTTTATTTTTGTTCCTTACTTTTTGTTCCTGTTTAGTAATAAATAAATCATCTAGCCTCTGGTTAGATGTGGTTTTATGTTTTAATTAGTGTTTGTGCCAAGTAAGACCTATAGGATCTTCTTGGATGATAATTATTTGATCTTGCTGAAAAAGACCGAAACTTTCTGCTCACGAAAACAATTGTTAAAAATCACCAGAAAGTGATAAAATACTGTTAGATCAATAAACAAATTATCTAGGTCATCCTATTTTGGTAGGTTTTTCTGAGTTCCAGAAGTTTGCGTTTGATGCAGATTACTACAGACTGTTCTGTTTTTGACAGATTCTGTTTTCTATGCGTTGTTTGCTTATTTTGATGAATCTATGAGTAGTATCGGAGGGTATGAACCATAGAGGAGTTGGAATACAGTAGATATTACACCAATATAAATTTCGAATGAGTTCACAACAGTACCTAAGTGGTGATTTGTTTTCTTGTACTAACGGAGCTTACGAGTTTTCTGTTAAGTTTTGTGTTGTGAAGTTTTCAAGTTTTGGGTAAAGATTCGATGGACTATGGAATAAGGAGTGGCAAGAGCCTAAGCTTGGGGATGCCCAAGGCACCCCGAAGGTAATATTCAAGGACAACCAAGAGCCTAAGCTTGGGGATGCCCCGGATGGCATCCCCTCTTTCGTCTTCGTTCATCGGTAACTTTACTTGGAGCTATATTTTTATTCACCACATGATATGTGTTTTGCTTAGAGCGTCAATTTATTTTGTTAGGATTTGCTTGCTGTTATTTAGGACAATTTTTTGCATCTTTTATTTCAATAAAAGTGGCATTGATAGCCTTTACTATGCCTATTTTACAAGTCTACATGTTGCTGTTTGAAAACAGAAAGTTTACCGCTGTTGCAAACATTCCCTAGAAAAGTCAGAATGTGATAAAATGTTGAAACCTTTTGGATAATAAGCTCTGATAAATTTACTACAGTTGGAATTTTCTTTCATAATTTTTGGAGCTAGGGAAGTATGGATCTTGCTGCATTCTTTACAGACTGTCCTGTTTAGGCAGATTGCTGTTATGTTTGCATTGTTTGCATATGTTTGCTTCTTTAATTATTCTATTTGAGGATAGGACTGTTAAATATGCAGAGGCATTTAGTATGCAATGTTGAATAATAATTTTAGTGATTTGCTACAGTAGAGTATGATAAGGTTTTTGCATTGGTTTATACTAACTTATCTCACAAGTCCTTGTTGAGTTTTGTGTGGATGAAGCTTTTGAGATTTAGGGAGACCGTGATATGAGAGGAATTAAGGAGACACAAAAGCTCAAGATTGGGGATGCCCAAGGCATCCCAGGATAATATTTCAAGAAGTCTCAAGCATCTAAGCTTAGGGATGCCCCGGTAGGCATCCCACCTTTCTTCTTCAACAATTATCGGTTAGTATCGGTTGAGCCTAAGTTTTTGCTTCTTCACATGATGAGTGCTATCCTTGAAATGTCGTTTTATTTTGTTTCACTTGCTGTTGGAATAATATCCCAAGATCTGAAATTCGTAAATGAGAGAGAGTCTTCACATAGCTACATAATTATTTAACTACTCATTGATCTTCACTTATATCTTTTTGGAGTAGTTTGTCATTTACTCGTGTGCTTCACTTATATCCTATGAGTAAATAGTTGAATGATTTGAATGTCATTCTGAAATTATATATGTTTCATATGCTTATCCCATGGGGAGTAATGACTTCACATATAAGAAGTAGAGGTGGTAATTTTTTTTGAAGGTTAGCAAACATTGTATTGGTCACTTGAACAATTCATGAAAGAATATTGAAGGAAGAGAGATTTCACATATAAATATACTATCTTGGACATCTTCTATGATTGTGAGCCCCATTAATTATTTTCAAACCTGAGCAAATTAGTTGAAGTTGGACAAGGAAGATAACATAATGAGTTATGCTTGGGTATATTTGTATAGAAGTTATATTGTTATGGATCCTCTAACATGTGGTGCTTGCTATTTAGAGTCCTTTGCTAGCCAAAATATCTGTACTAAGCGGGAATACTGCTTGTGCATCCAAATTCCTTGAACCAAGTTTCTTCCATGAGTGTCCATCATATCTACCCATATGCGGTATTTACCTGCCGTTCCAAGTAAATTTGCATGTGCCAAACTCTAAACCTTCAAATAATAATCTGTTTTGTATGCCCGAATCGCTCATGTAGCGACTAGGGGTTGTCAGTATCTTCCATGCTAGGTGGGTTATTCTCACGATGAGTGGACTCCGCTCATCATTCACGAGAAAATGGCTGGTAACTGGGATGCCCAGTCCTATGATCAAAAGATCAAAAACAAATTCGCAAATAATTTAAACAAACTCCCCCAGGATTGTTGAAAGTTGGACGACACCCGTTGTTTCGGACAAGCCGTGGAGTGTGATTGTTGGTGGAGGGGGAGTAAAATCTTTACCTTTCTATTTGGGAACTGCCTATAATGTATCTAGCTAGTATGGAAGATATTGGGAACTCTTGGTCGTTATGTTGACAATGAAAGCATACCTCTCAAAATTATTTTCATCTCTGTTTTAGCTTCGAGCTCTGGCACCTCTGCGAATCCCTGCTTCCCTCTGCGAAGGGTCTATCTTTTACTTTTATGCAAGAGTCAGTAGTATTCCTTCTCATTCCAACCTACTCTTTAGTTGGCAAGCATCATGTGATGGAAAGATCTAAGCATATATGGCCATTCAAATATATTTGATCATGAATTATTATTGTTGACATTACCCTTGTGGTAAAAGGTTGGGAGGCGAAACATTAAGCCCCTATCTTTCTCTGTGTTCGATGAATACTATTTGTTCTAAAAATATGCTTTGAGTAGCAATCATGGAAGACTATATGATAGTTGAGTATGTGGGATTTGCTAAATCAAAGCTCTTACATAGACTCTTCCTGAAAATAAGATGAATTGTAATTGTTTGATGACTAATAACACGGTTTGTTAGTTTTCAAGAAAGTTTATGATCTATACTTTAACATGTGAATAGTTTGTTACTTGATCATGAAAAGTTCTATGAGTTGAGCTACTGTTATGACATATGATGATGCTAGAAAAGGTGATTGAAATTATCATTGATCAAACTTGTGCACCTGCTAGCATTCACACTTCATAAATTATTTCTTTTATCATTTACCTACTCGAGGACGAGCAGGAATTAAGCTTGGGGATGCTGATACGTCTCCAACGTATCTATAATTTATGAAGTATTCATGATATTATATTATCCATCTCGGATGTTTAATGGGCTTTACTATGCACTTTTATATTATTTTTGGGACTAACCTATTAACCCAGAGCCCAGTGCTAGTTTCTGTTTTTTCCCTTGTTTCAGTGTTTCGCAGAAAAGGAATATCAAACGGAGTCCAAACGGAATGAAACCTTCGGGAGCGTGATTTTTGGAACGAACGTGATCCAGGAGACTTGGAGTTGAAGTCAGGGAAGCTTCGAGGTGGCCACGAGGCAGGGAGGCGCGCCTGCCCCCTGGGCGCGCCCCCACCCTCGTGGGCCCCTCGTGGCTCCCCTTACCGACTTCTTTCGCCTATATATATCCATATACCCTAAAAATATAGGGGAGCAGAATAGATCGGGAGTTCCGCCGCTGCAAGCCTCTGTATCCACCAAAAACCAATCGGGACCCTGTTTCGGCACCCTTCCAGAAGGGGATCCCTCACCGGTGGCCATCTTCATCATCCCGGCGCTCTCCATGATGAGGAGGGAGTAGTTCACCCTCGGGGCTGAGGGTATGTACCAGTAGCTATGTGTTTGATCTCTCTCTCTCTCTCTCTCTCTCTCTCGTGTTCTTGAGGTGGTACGATCTTGATGTATCACGAGCTTTGCTATTATAGTTGGATCTTATGATGTTTCTCCCCCTCTACTCTCTTGTAATGGATTGAGTTTTCCCTTTGAATTTATATTATCGGATTGAGTCTTTAAGGATTTGAGAACACTTGATGTATGTCTTGCATGTGCTTATCTCTGGTGACAATGGGATATCACGTGATTCACTTGATGTATGTTTTGGTGATCAACTTGCGGGTTCCGTGACCTCGTGAACTTATGCATAGGGGTTGGCACACGTTTTCGTCTTGACTCTCCTGTAGAAACTTTGGGGCACTCTTTGAAGTTCTCTGTGTTGGTTGAATAGAGGAATCTGAGATTGTGTGATGCATATCGTATAATCATACCCACGGATACTTGAGGTGACATTGGAGTATCTAGGTGACATTAGGGTTTTGGTTGATTTGTGTCTTAAGGTGTTATTCTAGTACAAACTCTATGATAGATCGAACGGAAAGAATAGCTTCATGTTATTTTACTACGGACTCTTGAATAGATTGATCAGAAAGGATAACTTTCAGGTGGTTTCGTACCCTACAATAATCTCTTCATTTGTTCTCTACTATTAGTGACTTTGGAGTGACTCTTTGTTGCATGTTGAGGGATAGTTATATGATCCAGTTATGTTATTATTGTTGAGAGAACTTGCACTAGTGAAAGTATGAACCCTAGGCCTTGTTTCCTAGCATTGCAATACCGTTTACACTCACTTTTATCATTAGTTACCTTGCTGTTTATATATTTTCAGATTACAAATACTCATATCTATCATCCATATTGCACTTGTATCACCATCTCTTCGCCGAACTAGTGCACCTATACAATTTACCATTGTATTGGGTGTGTTGGGGACACAAGAGACTCTTTGTTATTTGGTTGCAGGCTTGTTTGAGAGAGACCATCTTCATCCTACGCCTCCCACGGATTGATAAACCTTAGGTCATCCACTTGAGGGAAATTTGCTACTGTCCTACAGACCTCTGCACTTGGAGGCCCAACAACGTCTACAAGAAAAAGGTTGTGTACCCGCCGCGTGCTTCAACACTCATCGAATCGCATACATCGGTATGTATTATTTCCAATAAGTCATTAGCTCGCTCTATTGTTTCGGAGAACGGAGTTTTAGTCATCTTGCCCATGAGGCATGGTTCGCAAGTATCAAATGATTTATAATCCAGTGATTCCAAAAGTCCATCTGCATGGAGTTTCTTCATGCTCTTTACTCCAATATGACATAAACCGCAGTGCCACAAGTATGTTGTACTATCATTATCTACTTTGCATCTTTTTGCATCAATCTTATGAATATGTGTATCACTACGATCGAGATTCAATAAACCATTCACATTGGGTGTATGACCATAGAAGGTTTTATTCATGTAAACAGAACAACAATTATTCTCTGACTTAAATGAATAAACGTATTGCAATAAAAATGATCTAATCATATTCATGCTCAACGCAAACACCAAATAATATTTATTTAGGTTCAACACTAATCCCGAAGGTAGAGGTAGTATGCGATGGTGATCTTATCATCCTTGGAATCACTTCCAACACACATCCACTACTGTAGGATGCTGCTAACGCGACACTACGATCAGAGACCCTTTGACGAAACTGTGTGCGATGCATTAATCGCAAACTGTGATGTAAAAAAACGTCAAAAAAGATGCAAAATGTTTACGATGAAGGTGCATCAAACACGGTTCAAATTTTAGTTGCGTGTGCGATGAGGGGCATATATTTCAGTTCAATTAACTGTTTGCGATGTGGAAAAACAAAAGAAATGGGCAGCCAAATGAAGGCGTGTGCGATATACGGCATACAGTTCACTCGGGTGAGCTGTTTGTGATTAGGCAACACAAAAGAAACGGTCAGCCAGATCAAGGTGTGTGCGATATACGACATACGGTTCACTCGGATGAACTGTTTTCGATTAGGCAATGCAACAGAAACGGTTCAGCCAGATCAAGGTGTGTGCAATGGAGGGCACACAGTTCATTCCGATAAATTGTTTATGTTGAGCCAAGAGAACAGAAACATTTCACATAAACAAGATGTGTGTAATACGCGGCAAACATCCAATTGCATAGGTGGCTAGTACACACATGACATTTCCACACACCAAAGTAAACTATTACATGCATAATTAACTAGGATAAACGATCATCTGACCATCTTCTACTTCTTGTGCTAGCTCTATGTTCCTTCTATGCTAAGTTTCCATTAATTGATGGCATTTTGTGAACACGCCATCGTTTCCCGCCATTTCCTCACCAGTTTCCCACCACCCAGCGATATTGCGCATAAACCTAGGCGGCGCGTGATGCACGGAGGCAACAAGTGCAGTCTGTAGCACATCCATCTTTTCCAAGCATGCCAACCCACCAAAGCACCGCCTCTGCCATCAACCTCGGCGACGAGTAAAACGAGCAGGCGCCACGGCCCGTCGAGGCCGAGGCGCTCCCCGGCAACGCGATGGACGATGCCGTGATGCGCATCATCGCCAGGCTTGAGGAGACCCTTGGCACATGGCGCTTCAGCACCGCAGATCAAGATAGGCATGTCAGCACCGAGAGACTGCAGCTCGCCGCAAAACATGATCGATGGCGCGCCGCAGAGCAAGCTAGGCGCGTCCGTGCCGATAGGCTGCGGCTCGCCACACGGCGAGACAGTTGGAGCGCCTCAGAGTAAGAGGCGCGGCGCGACGCACAACAAGAGCGGATCCATCGGCGCTTGCCTGCTGTCGACAGGGCGTTGCAGCTGGGTACACATTCCATCAGTACCCCCATTCCTCGCCAGGAGTGGGCAGAGGCCCTCTGTGCCGTACTTGCACTAGAGGTCGGCCACGTCGTACTTGCACCAGACGCCCAGCGCGTCATTCGCATGGGTCGCGCTATTCGCCTTGTCCGCGACCCGCTCGATGCCAACGCGCTGGTCGGTAGGATCGACCGCATACTTGGCCCAGGTGTCCACCTGGGCGCAGTAGAGGAACATGGCCCTCGCATCCTTGAGCTGGTGATCTCCGATGAAATAGCCAACTTGGAGCTCGAGATCGCGCTCCAGATGTACCGCGAGCGTGTTGACCGCTTGGACGAACGCCTGCACGAGTTCAGACACAGCCAAGAGCTACCGTAGGCAAGGGCTGCTGGTCATGGTCTCATGGACACGTTTTATTTTGTTGAGTCGTTTCGACGTGGATAGCTATGCATTCACAGCAATCATAGTATTGCTCTGTTTCAATGTGTGTACTTTGTTTTCCGTTCTTATATGTTCTGTTTTAATGTGTGTATATACGCTTTCCATTCTGTATATGTGGATGATAACAGCTAGATTCAAATTAGTATACAAAAATAGATAAAAAAATGGAATTCATAATATATATATATATATTAATTGTTCGATAGTTTATCACAAAATATATATAATATCATCACATATACGTGATGATACTTAACTACTAGGTACAATGCATAAAATTGAAAACGAACAATACTAAAACTAATAATCCCTCCTGGGGGCAGTATTCCAGCAGCCCCTCACCAGCAGCTCCCTGGTGCGCGGCGTCTTCCCAGCGCGGAGGCAGTACTCCGCCTCCTCTGCCTCGCAGCGCTTGACGTATCGATCTGCCTTTTGCTGGTGGACGAGCGCGAACGATCTTGCCATTTCGTTGGGCGCCCACCAGAGCTCCTCGTCGGTGGCACGCTGGAACTTATCGGCCCACCTCCACGCAGCAATGAGGCGCCTAGCGCCTTTGACCTTCCTCGCGAAGTACCCGTCTTCGTACACCTCCTCCGCACGACGAAGCGCCCGCCCCCAAAGCTCCACCGCCTCCTTTTTTGAGGCGGCATTGATAACCCAAAAGTACAGGGGATCGTTTGTAGCCTTCTTCGATAAATAAGAGTGTCAAACCCAACGAGGAGCTAAAGGCAGAACAAATATTCCTTCAAGTTCTATCGACCACCGATACAACTCTACGCACACTTGACGTTTGTTTTACCTAAAACAAGTATGAAACTATTTTGCAAGAATAAAACTACGAGCACTTTGCGAGAACAAAACTATGAATAAATTGCAAGGTAATAAAAGTGGATAGCTTTTGTCAACAAGAAAGTCATTTGTCCCTAGGCAATCGATAACAAGTACCGGTAATCATTCTTGTAATTTTATATGAGGGAGAGGCATGAGCTAACATACTTTCTCTACTTGGATCATATGCACTTATGATTGGACCCCTAGCAAGCATCCGCAACTACTAAAGATCATAAGGTCGTGAAAACCAACCATAGCATTAAGTATCAAGTCCTTTTTATCCCATACGCAATGACCCACCTACTCGGGTTTAAGCTTCTGTCACTCTCGCAACCCACCATAAGCAAATCATGAACATATTGCAACACCCTACAGCGGGGCCCCTCATGTTTGTGTGAGAATGGAAGGCACCATAGGACAACACCATAAATAAAATATACAATCATATCAACCAAGATCACGATTAACCCAGAGGACAAAACGGATCTACTCAAACATCATAGGATAGCCAAATATTTTTGGGAAATAATATATGGAGTTGAGCACCATGTTTAAGTAGAGATTACAGCGGGGAGAAGGGGTGTTACACCGCTGCATAGAGGGGGAGAGAGTTGGTGTTGACGGTAGCAAGATTGTTGATGTAGATCGACGTCCTCATCGTTGCCCCGGCGGCACTCCGGTGCCACCGGAAGCGAGGGGGAGAGAGCCCCCCTTCTTCTTCTTCCTTGGCCTCCCCCTAGATGGGAGGAGAGTTCTCCCTCTGGTCCTTGGTCTCCATGGCGGCGGAGGGGCGAGAGCCCCTCCGAGAATGGATCTCCCTCTATGTTCTCTTCTGTTTCGCGTTTTTCCTGATCTGGCCGAAAACCGTTTCTTACATTCCGGGAGATCCGTAACTCCGATTGCGCTGATATTTTAACATGATTTTTTTCGGATATAAACTTCCTTGCGCCCGAAGTAGAGCTCCAACCGACGTTCGAGGAGGGCACAACCCACCACCACGCGCCAGGGGCCTCTGGCGCGCCCTGGTGTCTCGTGGGCTGTGTGGGCCTCCGTTTGTGGTGATTCCAACTCCCAAAAATCACATATATTCCAAAATAATTCTCCGTGAAATTTTATTGCATTTGGATTTTGTTTGATATGGATTTTCTGCGATACAAAAAACATGCAAAAAACAGGAACTGGCACCGGGCACTGGATCAATAGGTTAGTCCAATAAATCACATAAAAATTTGCCAAAAGTATGTGAAAGTGGTATAATATTGGCATGAAACAATAAAAAATTATAGATACGACGGAGACGTATCAGCATCCCCAAACTTAATTCCTGCTTGTCCTCGAGCAGGTAAATGATAAAAAAGATAATTTTTGATGTGGAATGCTACCTAGCATAAACTTGATCATATATCTAATCATAGCATGAATATTAAGACATAAGTGATTCAAAGAAATAGTCTACAATTTGACATAAAGACATCAATACTCAGGCATCCCAACAAACAATCATGTCTTTCAAAATATCAACGCTAAAGAAAGCTATCCCTACAAAATCATATAGTCTTGTCATGCTCTGTCTTCTTAACACAAATTATTTATCATGCACAACCCCGATGACAAGCCGAGCAATTGGTTCATACTTTTTAACGCACTTCAACATTTTCAACCCTCATGCAATACATGAGCGCAAGCCATGGATATAGCACTACAGGTGGAATAGAGTATGATGATAGGGGTAAATATAGAGAAGACAAAAAAGTAAGAAAGTCTCACATCGACGCGGCTAACCAATGGGCTATGTATATGCTCATCAATTGATATCAATGCTAAGAGTAGGGATTGCCATGCAATGAATGCACTAAGGGCTATAAGTGTATGAAAGCTCAATATGAAAACTAAGTGGGTGTGCATCTAATCCTATAATGAAAAATTCCCACTAGTATATGAAAGTGACAACATAGGAGACTCTCCATATGAAAAACATGGTGCTACTTTGAAGCACAAGTGTGGTAAAGGATACTAACAATGCCCCTTCTCTTTTTTTCTCTCTCATTGTCCGGAATCTCATCCCGACTTGTGGGGGAATCATAGTCTCCATCATCCTTTCCTCAATGGGGCACTGCTCTAAAAATGAATAATGATGATCATCACACTTCTATTTACTTATAACTCAAAAGAAATAAAAATTACAACTCGATACCTATGACAAAGTATGACTCTATATGAATGCCTCTGGCAATATACCAGAATGTGCAATGATCTAGCGTAACATGTATGAAAAATAATGAACGGTGGCTGAGCCACAACTACTATGTCAGCTATATGATCACGCAAAGCAATATGACAATGAATGCTCAAGTCATGAAACGGAAGCGGTGGAAGTTGCATGGCAATATATCTCGGAATGGCTATATAAAGGCCATAATAGGTAGATATGGTGGCTGCTTTGAGGAAGAAATAATAAGGCTTATGTGTGATAGAGCATATCATATCACGGGGTTTGGATGCACCGGCGAAGTTTGCACCACGTTTCGAGGTGAGAAAGGGCAATGCACGGTATCGTAGAGGCTAGCAAATTGTGGAAAGGTAAGAGTGCGTATAATCCATGGACTCACATTAGTCATAAAGAACTCATATACTTATTGCAAAAGTTTATTAGCCCTTGAAGCAAAGTACTACTACGCATGCCCCTAGGGGGATAGATTGGTAGGAAAAGACCATCGCTCGTCCCCGACCGCCACTCATAAGGAAGACAATCAATAATAAATCATGCTCCAACTTCATAGCATAACGAGAGACTATACATGCATGCTTCGGGAATCACAAACCTTAACACCAATATTCTCACTAACCACAACCATTTACTAGCACCTCCCACATATTCCATCTCTATATCGCAAAACTATTGCAAGGAATCAAACACATCATATTCAGTGATCCACAAGTTTTGATGTAGGATTTTATGACTAACCATGCAATTGACTAATTCCTTTTGACTCTCTAAATAGATATAAGTGAAGCATGAGAGTTTAATTCTTTCTACAAAAGACCATGCTCTAATAAATATAAGTGAAGCAAAAGAGCATTCTTCAAATGACGGTTTTCTATGTGAAGAGAAACAGGCAATCCAAACTTCAAATGATATAAGTGAAGCACATGAAGAATTCTATAAAGCCACACTCAAAAGATATAAGTGAAGTGCAATGAGCATTCTATAAATCAACCATGGACTATCTCATACCAGCATGGTTCATAAAATAAAAGGGAAAAACTAAATGCAAAAGACGCTCCAAGGTTTGCACATATCACATGAATGAAACGAAACCAAAAACATAGCGATACTTGTTGAAGAAAGATGGGATGCCTTCCGGGGCATCCCCAAGCTTAGGCGCTTGAGTCTCCTTGAATATTTACTTGGGGTGCCTTGGGCATCCCCAAGCTTGAGCTCTTGCCTCTCCTCCTTCTCCTCATATCGAGACCTCCTCGATCTTTGATCATTTCATCCACACAAAACTCAACAGAAACTTTTAGTGGCGGCGTTAGTGAATATGGCAGTCAAATCCCATCATGTACTACTATAAAATTATGGTATAATTATAATCAAAAATTACCCACTATATGGTATCACAATTCTATGGCCCCAAGTCAAAGGAGGCTCAACAAGATTTCAAACATACGCAAATAATGAAGCTATAATAGCAATCTGTGAAAACAGGACAGTCCGTAAAGATCTGAACATTCACCATACTTCTGTAACTTTAAAAATTCTGAAAAATTAGGATGAAATAAAAAATTTATATAGCAAGACTGTGCAAAAAGTTTCAGAATTTTATCTCATTCCAGTGAATTTAAACAATTGTATTTCTAGGAACAAAAGTTTCTATTTTTGCACCGCACAAACCAACAAACAATCTAATCATCCTAAAGGCAAATCCTGGCACATTATTTTTATAATACAATGGAATTTTACAAGGGGATAATTATTTTTGTTGAAAAGTTTCTGTAATTAAGATTCACAAAGTTTCCATGGGCATGAACAAAGTTCAAGGCTAGCTCCTATTTTCACAATGCTCGTCCCTCTCACTTTCACTTTTCCTTATGTGAAGTTTTAAGTTCCCCTCTATATTTTTTTGTTTTTAAACTATATAAAAGCACTCAACAGAAATAAATGACTCTCTATAACTTCTGGGTTGTCTCCCTGGCAGCGCTTTCTTTAAAGCCATTAAGCTAGGCATAAAGTGCTCAAGTAATGAATCCACCCGGATCCCAAGGTATGTCAAAGCCAATTTTAATTAGCAATGATTTGGCATTTAGTAGTGAGCACAAAGCAACATATATCAAGTAATGACGAAGTCTAACTCTCTTCCTATGCATCGGCATGTCATACAAGAACAATTCATGCACATCAAGTAAAGGCCAATACATAGTATAAGCAATTTCTTGCAATTCTTTCGTGTTGGAGACATAGAGAGGCGGTGATGTAGTTCCTCTCTCATAATAATTGCAAGTAGGAGCAGCAAGAACATGCATATTATATTCATTAAAATCATCATGTGTAGTGGTAGAACGCAGCCCATCAATGTAATCCTTAATAAGAGCAAACTTCTCTGATATAGTGTAGTTTGGAGAATTCAAAAAGATAATAGGACTATCATGTGTGGGTGCAATAGCAACAATTTCATTCTTAACATAAGGAACTATAGCAAGTTCATCTCCATAAGCATAAATTATATTGGCATCATGGCCACAAGCATAGCAAGCATCGAGTTCATCAAAAAGGGATATTTCAAAAGAATCAACGGGATCATAGCAATTATAATGGCATTCATCCTTCGGTAAGAACGAAGGGAAATTAAACAATGTATGAGTTGAAGAGTTACTCTCATTAGAATGTGGGCACGAGTGATCAATCCTCTCTTCCTCCTTTTGTTCTTCGCTCTCCTCCTCATCTTTTTCATCCAATGGGCTCACAATATCATCAATTTCTTCTTCCATCGACTCCTGCAAAATATTAGTCTCTTCTTGCACAGCGGAGACTTTCTCAATAAATGCATCAATATCGTAATTGTATTTATAATTATCATAGCAATATTTAAGGATAGCAAAATTTTCAGGTCTATAAACTGAATCATCAAAATCTTCAAAGTTTTCAAACAAAGATTCAATTTCATAAGCACCCTTAAAACCAACAAATTCTTCTATTTGTTCCACATCATAGTAATCATATATACCTCTAGCATATGAAGCCAAGGTTTCATTATCATTAAATTTGCATGAAAAGGGAAGATGTGGAGCATTCATCCTAGAGCAATAAGTATAATCATATCTCAAGCATAGATTCCAAGCATACCACTTCAATATATGAATTTGATCCCATAACAATTTCCCTTTATGAGTCAAGCGATAATACCTAAAGTATTCACGTTGATCCAACGTTACTCCCATTATATAGTTGAATGGGGTTTTCTCAGGATTATCAAAGCAATGCATAATATCTTTCACATAACAAGCATCAAGGGTTTTAGGAGGTTCTCCATCTCCATGAGTAGTAGGTAAAACTAATTTTTTGGTGTTTTGTGTTCCATATCCATAACTAAAGATAGAGAACAACTTAGAACATGAAATAAAAACTACTTGGTGATAAAGCAAACAAGCACACACGAGAATATTCACCCCACGCTATAACTCCCCGGCAACAGCGCCAGAAAAAGGTCTTGATAACCCACAAGTATAGGGGATCGTTTGTAGCATTCTCCGATAAATAAGAGTGTCGAACCCAATGAGAAGCTAAAGGCAGAACAAATATTCCCTCAAGTTCTATCGACCACCGATACAACTCTACGCACACTTGACGTTTGCTTTACCTAAAACAAGTATGAAACTATTTTGCAAGAATAAAACTACGAGCACTTTGCGAGAATAAAACTGTGAATAAATTGCATGGTAATAAAAGTGGATAGCTTTTGTCAACAAGAAAGTCATTTGTCCCTAGGCAATCGATAACAAGTACCGATAATCATTCTTGTAATTTTATATGAGGGAGAGGCATGAGCTAATATACTTTCTCTACTTGGATCATATGCACTTATGATTGGACCCCTAGCAAGCATCCGCAACTACTAAAGATCATTAAGGTCGTGAAACCCAACCATAGCATTAAGTACAAGTCCTCTTTATCCCATACACAATGACCCACCTACTCGGGTTTAAGCTTATATCACTCTCGCAACCCACCATAAGCAAATCTTGAACATATTGCAACAACCTACAGCGGCGGCCTCTCACATTTGCGCGAGAACGGAGGGCACCATAGGACAACACCATAAATAAAATATACAATCATATGAACCAAGATCACGATTAACCCATAGGACAAAACGGATATACTCAAACATCATAGGATAGCCAAATATCATTGGGAAATAATATATGGATTTGAGCACCATATTTAAGTAGAGATTACAGCAGGGAGAAGGGGTGTTACACCACTGGATAGAGGGGGTGAGAGTTGATGTTGATGGTAGCAAGATTGTTGATGTAGATCGCCGTCCCGATCATTGCCCCGGCGGCACTCCGGCGCGACCAAAAGCGAGGGGGAGAGAGCCCCCCTCCTTCTTATTCTTCCTTGGCCTCCCCCTAGATGGGAGGAGAGTTCCCCCTATGGTCCTTGGTCTCCATGGCGGCGGAGGGGCGGGAGCCCCTCCGAGATTGGATCTCCCTCTCTGTTCTCTTCTGTTTCGCGTTTTTCCTGATCTGGCCGAAAACTGTTTCTTATATTTCGGGAGATCCATAACTCCGATTGCGCTGAGATTTTAACACGATTTTTGCCGGATATAAACTTCCTTGCGCCCGAAGTAGAGGTCCAACCGACGTTCGAGGAGGGCACAACCCACCATCATGCGCCAGGGGCCTCTGGCGCACCCTGGTGTCTTGTGGGCTGTGTGGGCCTCCGTTTGCGGTGATTCCAACTCCCAAAGCTCACATATATTCCAAAATAATTCTCCGTGAAATTTTATTGCATTTGGACTTTGTTTGATATGGATTTTCTGCGATACAAAAAACATGCAAAAAACAGGAACTGGCACTGGGCACTGGATCAATAGGTTAGTCCAATAAATCATATAAAAAGTTGCCAAAAGTATGTGAAAGTGGTATAATATTGCTATGAAACAATAGAAAATTATAGATACGACGGAGATGTATCAGGCATCACGGGCTTCACAGGCCTCCTGGTACCTGGCTTCCTCCTCCGCCACGTCCTTCTTGAACGCCACTTGCCTGGCTTTCTCAGCCGGCGGCAGCGACTTCCACACACAAAGATTGTACTGGCCCCAAAACAAATCCAAATTTGGGGGGTCCGGTGCAACCTCGTCGGGCGGCGTGTAGGGGTCCTCGTCGCTGCTCTTCGAGTGAGCGTCCTCGGGGGGCGGCGACTCCTCCTCGCCGTGTGGGCAGACCGGCGGCGCCAAGGCAGAGATTTGAGAGAGAGAGAGAGAGAGAGAGAGGGCGAGCGAGGGGAGGATGTAGATGAGAATGCAGGCGGGATGACGTGAGCAAGGGAGTATTTATTGGCGGCCTGAATCTAGATCGACGGGAACAGTACACACGCCGGTCACCAGAATTTACGAGTACTGTAGTTTGAATTGCACATGATTCCCGCAGCGAAATCCGTGTGTGAAATTAATAGCTGACGGTTTCTAATACAGAACCGTGTCTGATTAATAACCCCCGCCACTCACCTACCAAACCTCGAGGCGCGAAATAGAGTGCCAATCATGTGGGGGCCAGTTGTCTTGCCAGATCTTTACATTTTTTTTAACACCAGATATTTACGTCGTCTGATGATTTTTTAACTCGCACACAAGTACACAAAAATATGACTTTTCAAATCGTTATGGTTAGCCATTGCATGTAGATATAGTTCAAATTTGAATTACGGTCATTAAATGGGTAGAAAATCACTTCAATGTCTTTAAAAGGTCAAATGACCCCTGAAATTTTCCAATTTTTCACATGACAGTTGTATTAGTGCACGTTAAACATAGAAAAAAATTTGAAGGCCGTAAGAGGAATCTATCTCCCGTTCGTCATCAAACATGCATTGTTCCCTATTGGAACCACGAACCTTGTAGTGAGTTGCTCCGGTTTGTGAGGTGTGTGTGTCCAAACTTTCGTCAAACAGACCATTTTTTAACCACATCATCTTGGTGGCATGACATTACATCAAGCAAGGTTTCATGTTTTTTGATCATTTTTAAATATTTTTGGAATTAAAATGCCATGGCACTCCATGCATGTGTCCATGCCGTGAGACCAATATGTTTGAAAATTCCTTCTAATTTACTGCACATGGAATTAACTCGCACACAAGCACACAAATATTATTTTTCAAACCGTTATGGTTAGCCGTTGCATGTAGATGTAGTTCAAATTTGAATTACAGTCATTAAATGGATAGAAAATCACTTAAATGTCTTTAAAAGGTCAAATGACCCCTGAAATTTTCCAAATTTTCACACTAAACATAGAAAAAATTTGAAGGCCGTAAGTGGAAGCTATCTCCCGTTCATCATCAAACATGCATTGTTCCCTCTAGGAACCACGATCCTTGTAGTGAGTTGCTCCGGTTTGTGAAGGGTGTGTGTCCAAACTTTTGTCAAACAGGCCAATTTTTTAACCACATCATCTTGGTGGCATGACATTACATCCAGCAAGGTTTCATGTTTTTTTGATCATTTTTTAATTTTTTGGGATTAAAATGCCATGGCACTCCATGCATGTGTCCATGCCGTGAGACCAATATGTTTGAGAACTCCTTCTAATTTATTGCACATGGAATTAACTCGCACACAAGTACACAAGTATGATTTTTCAAACCGTTATGGTTAGCCGTTGCATGTAGGTGTAGTTCAAATTTGAATTACGGTCATGAAAATGGCTAGAAAATTACTTAATTGTCTTTAAAAGGTCAAATGACCCCTGAAATTTTCCAAATTTTCACATGACAGTTGTATTAGTGCACGTTTGATGTAGGAAAAAAATTGAAGGTCATAAGAGGAAGCTATCTCCCGTTCATCATCAAACATGCATGTTCCCTCTCGGAACCACGAGGCTCCTTGTGAGTTGCTCCGGTTTGTGAGGGGTGTGTGTCCAAACTTTTGTCAAACAGGCCAATTTTTTAACCACATCATCTTGATGGCATGACATTACATCAAGCAAGGTTTCATGTTTTTCTGATCATTTTTTAATTTTTTGGAATTAAAATGCCATGGCACTCCATGCATGTGTCCATGCCGTGAGACCAATATGTTTGAAAATTCCTTCTAATTTACTGCACATGGAATTAACTCGCACACAAGTACACAAATATGAATTTTCAAACTTTTATGGTTAGCTGTTGCATGTACATGTAGTTCAGATTTCAATTACGGTCATTAAATGGCTAGAAAATCACTTAAATGTCTTTAAAAGGTCAAATGACCCCTGAAATATTCCAAATTTTCAAATGACAGTTGTATTAGTGCACGTTAAATGTAGAAAAAAATTGAAGGCCGTAAGGGGAAGCTATCTCCCGTTCGTCATCAAACATGCATTGTTCCCTCTCGGAACCACGAGCCTTCTAGTGAGTTGCTTCGGTTTGTGAGGGGTGTGTGTCCAAACTTTCGTCAAACATGCCAAATTTTTTACCACATCATCTTGGTGGCATGACATTACATCAAGCAAGGTTTCATGTGTTTCTGATCTTTTTTTTTATTTTTTGGAATTTAAATGCCATGGCACCCCATGCTTAATTGTGTCATAGCCATTATACCATATGTTTGAAAATTCCTTCCAATTTACTGCACATGGAATTAAATCGCACACAAGTACACAAAATATGACTTTTCAAACCGTTGTGGTTAGTTGTTGCATGTACATGTACTTCAAATTTGAATTACAGTCATTAAATGGCTAGAGAATTAGTTAAATGCCTTAAAAGGTCAAATGACCCCTGAAATTTTCCAAAATTTGACATGACAGTTGTATTAGTACTACAATTTTTTTGGTACATTTAAAACACCATCCATTGCCACTTTACTCCAAATTCGTCTTCCACAGCTAATAAAAATATCCACAACATCACACATAGTTCTTTTGTAGGACTCCACACTTGGTGCGCCCCCTCCTAGGGCCGGCCTCCTCCTCCCTTGCTCCTTTATATACGGGGGCAGGGGGCGCCCCAGAGACACAACAATTGATCCTTGAGATCTCTTAGCCGTGTGCGGTGCCCCCCTCCACCATATTACACCTCGATAATACCGTTGCGGAGCTTAGGCGAAGCCCTGCGTCGGTGGAACATCATCATCGTCACCACGCCGTCGTGCTAACGAAACTCTCCCTCAACACTCGGCTGGATTGGATTTCGAGGGACGTCATCAGGCTGAACGTGTGCTGAACTCGGAGGTGCCGTGCGTTCGGTACTTGATCGGTCGGATCGTGAAGACGTACGACTACATCAACCGCGTTGTGCTAACGCTTCCGCTTTCGGTCTATGAGGGTACGTGGACAACACTCTCCCCTCTCGTTGCTATGCATCACCATGATCCTGCGTGTGCGTAGGATTTTTTTTTGAAATTACTGCGTTCCCCAACAGGGTTGCTCACATGGGAGCTGCAGGGGGGAATGCAGTGGGCTCGGGGAGGTGGCGGCAATGTCGCCGGTGATGGGGGGGCGGCGCCGTTCGGGGAAGGTGCCGACGTCGGGGTCGAGCGGCTCCGGGCGCGGGGCGGTTCCGACGGGGAGGAGGATGAGGAGGCGATGACGAAGAGGGGACGAGGCGACGAGGTCCGGGTGGTGGTGTTGCTTCGGCGGTCGACGGCGTCGCGGTGGTGGCGATGGGCGTCGAGGGCGGCGGGGTCGGCTGTTCGTTCCCCCTGATCCATATCTGGATCGGGGTGGAGGAGGGAGTGCGAGGGGGATCATGGGGGGGGAGTGGGGCGCGATAGGGTGTCGGTGGGGAGTGGGGGTTAAGGGAGTGAGGGTGGGGCCGACTGGGCCGGCCTGGTGGGTGGCCGGTCGGGCCATGGCCCATGGGAGAGAGGGGGTTTTTATTTTGTTTTATCTTTTGTTTACTTTTCTTCCTGTTTTATTTATTGTAGTTAGCAAATCCTTATACAAAAATATAACGCCGGCTCCTAAATTAGCATTTTAACATAGGCCACTTCCTCAACAAACTTGGTGATCCAATGAACTAGTTTAATATTTGTTTAGTATTTAAAAGCATTTAAATAATTGTTTTGCCGCTGTTTTACCAACTATAGTGCATTTAAATATTTTACTTAATTATGGGTTCTTCACTGTAATTACCTATGCAATATTTGTCACAACCCGAACATATTGGTTTTAACATTTGAAAACTTTTGTTCTTTGCCTTTAATTCAAATTTGAATTTGGATTGATTTTGAACTAACGCAAGATTAACATCAGTAACCATGGTGACGTGGCATCATTAATGTGGGATTACTGTAGCCTAATTATCCGGGCGTCACAATTGTCCTCCACTACAAGAAATCTCGTCCCGAGATTTAAGAGGTAGAGTAAGGGGGAAAGGTCTGGTTACGATATTCTAACGAATCTTCTCGAAGAAGTTAATCCCTTTCGTTGATGTCTTCAATTCTTTATTCCAAAGCATCATGATGATGTTGTCGCCCTTCCTTCGAGAACTCCTTCGTACTTACGAAAGAATAAAAGGGGGTATTCCGGGAGAACGGACCTCTGCATGGTTGACTATCTGGTCGATAACCACGGGGAAGGTGGCGGAAAGTAACTCTCCAATTGAAACCTTAGAAAATGTCGAGAGCAAAGTAAGGAGGTATCATGAGAAGTTTCGAGCGGGCAGGCAATCGTTCGGTGCTTGAAACAGGGTGTGTACAGGAGAGTCAGGTTTCGATCCTGTGGAACTGTGGGTTATGGGCCCACCATGTGGGTTAAAAGTAGGAAGAGGGGTGACATCTTGCACGATCATGTAAGCAAGGCATGTCAGAGAATAACCGATCAGTTATGTTGGCAGCATCGTTGGTACCAAGGGCGAGGGACGAAGAGAACCATTTTCCTGCTCGTTGAAACGAGGCGGACCAATTGGCAAAGTTCTCGTCCATCGGTGGTTACCGAAATGTCATCAACAATAGTAACACGGTCTTACTAACACAGTTGTACACCAAGGTGTTTACATAAGCAGAAGAATATTACTGCTTAGATGATATAGATCACAAGAAAGATTAAATAAATCAATGGAAAGGAAAAGGTGATCATCAGATTAAACAGAATAATGGAAAGGAAAATGTGTTTAAACACATATTTCAAGGGTATATCCTTCCCAAGGGCAAGCAGAGCATCATATCCATGACGGATATAATGTAGAAATCTCTTTAGGTAAAGGGAGAGCAATTTCATGACATTACCCATACAACGGTGTTTGGATAATTGAGCAGGAAACATTTAGCATTGGGCTTTAAATGTTCTTGTTGAAAATCGGAGTACCACGGACATGTTTCGAGATAGCATTGACATAGTCACTGGGTAAAGATCAAACTTTGGATGCACAAAGGATCCATCAGGAACAACTTATAGAATAAGTCTTACAATTTCCTCACGAAAGAATGGGTAATATTGTTAAAGAGGATACTATAACAATAGGTCCTCCGGTCAAGTGTGCTAGGCATGACATCACCTTACTGGGTGATATAAAGACCAATGTTATGACTCTTGGAAAAGGTTACAACCATCATATCTGACCGAGATTCAGATTTGAATGGTGTCAGGATACTCAGACTCGGGATGCCTGAGAAGAAATGTGCAACACAAATTGTCGAGATGACATTGTAAGATTCTCGGGAATTGAAGTATGGAAGCGAGTTCCGAAACAAGAGTTCATCATTAAATCAAGGAGAGGTGAGGAGGAGGCTGATGGATTTAGCGAAAATTCATTGATATTTCCAAAAGTTGGAACTCCACAGTTATGTGAACAAGGAGATAACATTTGCCACATCGAATGATATGATGATGTATGCTCGAGGAAAACATACACAATTAAACATTGGTTGAAAGGTGCACCCGAAATATGGGCTTAGGGAGCATGATCAAGGTTAGAATGGTGATTCAATGACCAACAGTCTAAGAATGAACTATCAACCATTAACTTCAAAGCAATAGGGTTGCTAGAAGTACAGAATCCAAGCAGCATCGTTCACTTGTTGGTATCCCGGTTAATATCAACACGAGGACCAAGAAGGAAAGGTGATGGTGAGAAGTATTACTTGCATCAATAATTCATAAGAGGTGGTGAAATTCTCACTACGTTCTTGTTGTAAACGATGGTAATACTCCAAGGTAGAGCATAACATAAGTTGGATAGCAAGGAACTCAAGGTACAACACAAATCATGAACCAGTTTTGTGTTACGGAAATGCCAGAATGTTGTCGATGTTAACACAATCATCGAGGGGGCAAGGATGATATCTCTCATCATGAATTCGATTGATATCCTAGAAACGCTCAGAATGTTGATGATGATCTCGACACATTTGTTGAGAGGTTTCATGAAGATGTAATCGGTCGGCAATGACATCAAGTCAAAGGAATGATGAAGCGAAAGGTTATTGGAACCACGGGTATGTCACAAACTCAGAATCCAGCTTGTTGTTCAAGGCAAAATGATATGACGAGGAAGGTCGACGTAAGCTTAGTTCATCGTCGAAAATTTTGCTCCGAGAAGAAGGATCAAGTAGCACTGTTAAAATTAGCATGATAATGATGTAGCCGATCAGGATAGGAATGACGTGATGGAGTATTAAACTTCTCAACAACTAAGTACCGGAAGTACTGAATCACAGTGTTGATTTGATTCACAAATCGGTGTTCTCGGTTGACGACAACCCATAACCTGTGGGGTGACTGACAGGGAAAGGTACTACTTCATCAGAAATTCATAAGATGTAGTGTAATGGGTTGACATCCTCGAGATACTAGGGGTAATACTTGAAGGTAGATCAAATTAGAGGTTGAGCAGACGTAATGATCTGCAGAAGGCAAGTACTTTTAACTTGTCCGAGAATGGGATCAAAGAAGAACAATCACGGTCAGAACCACGATTGTAAAGGACAAAATCATAGATACAAGATCAAATTATGCCAAGTGAATAATTATTGTTACGAGAAGCTATCATGATAAGCTCAACATCGTTTCCATGGGCATGAACACAAAGTTCAAGGTCGACTCCCACTTCTCCAATGTATAATGTTTCAATCACACCTCGCCTTCGACGAAGTTGTAGTGTAGAAATTTAACTGGCATAACACCAGTAGAGTATGACCCGTAGAAGTTCCCGGGTTCATATAGATTAGGGAAGGCATTGGTTCAACCCATCGGGGCATCTTAGGAACACATACCACAAGCTTCGAGAGTAATTATTACCAACTCGAAAATAGAGCATGGTTGGCCAAATCCGAGAACAGGATTTACTAAGGGCATTATGTATCAGGGAAAGAACTTCCCAAGTGATTGAATAGGAAGGACGCTGTCGGGTAAAGCCCAACAAAGGTTCCGATGGTACATAACAATGTTAATGTGAGTACCGACACAATCAAAGGAAGAAACAATGCAAATGCACTGGATTATAGAAACAACTGACTAATTCAAAGTTCAGATGCAAATGAATTTATGATTTCCAAATCAAGGGATCAGAAGCAAACGCTCTGATTAAGGAAGGATAGCTGGAGTAAGCTTAGGGGTACAACTGACGACAATTTGATTAGTCGAGATCCAGCTCATGTTAAAAATGACGTCTGAGCCGGAAGGATGAATTCTAGGATCCGATTGAGGATTGCGAGCATTCGCAACATATTGAATCAACAGACTCAAAATGAAAACGACGAGGGATGCCAATAAGATTACGAGATTTATGGTATTAACCATAACGCAAGCAAGCAAGAATTTCAGGAGCAATAGGGTGCTCAGGATTTTCAAAGACCGAATGGTATTTTGAAGAATTTTGTGAAATACATGAATCATCTGGGGATAAGCGGATACTCGATAAGTGCGAGAATTATCCATAGGGGTATTCAGGCAGCAAGGATCTGTAATGCAATGGCTCAAGAGATTCTTAAAAGTCGAAGAACAATTTGATGCATCTTGTAATAGCAAGAGCAGCTAGGGATGAGTGTAAGAATGGCAAGGGTAAGAAGTTATCCATAATGATTTATCGGTGGTCGGGAATAGCAAAAGCGGTGGCACAAAGTCTCAAGAGAACATCAAAGAGAATCTTCGGAATCTTCTGGTGCACCAACCGATCATCTGGAGTGAAGGGCTCTCCGGGAGGAAGTAATTACGAGAACCTAGAGTTAAAATTAGTAAAATCAATTAACCCGAATAGAAGAGAGATTAGAGTCCCAGAGTATAGACAAGGAATAAAAGATCCTAATACCACCCAATGGTGACGTGGGCCCATAGGCCACACAGCCATGTTAGTAAAGGTTTTGCAATGACTAGACTCAACTTCGGCCAAGGAGTTTGGAAGGGGGATTCCTACAGGCAGTCGGCTCTGATACCAACTTGTGACGCCCCCGATTAAATCATACACTAATCATACACGCAAATGTATACGATCAAGATCAGGGACTCACGGGAAGATATCACAACACAACTCTAAAAATAAAATAAGTCATACAAGCATCATAATACAAGCCAGGGGCCTCGAGGGCTCGAATACAAGTGCTCGATCATAGACGAGTCAGCGGAAGCAACAATATCTGAGTACATACATAAGTTAAACAAGTTGCCATAAGATGGCTAGCACAAACTAGGATACAGATCGAAAGAGGCGCAAGCCTCCTGCCTGGGATCCTCCTAAACTACTCCTGGTCGTCATTAGCGGCCTGCACGTAGTAGTAGGCACCTCCGGTGTAGTAGGAGTCGTCGTCGACGGTGGCGTCTGGCTCCTGGGCTCTAGCATCTGGTTGCGACAACCAGGTAGAAAGGAAAGGGGGAGAAGATGGAGAAAAGCAACCGTGAGTACTCATCCAAAGTACTCGCAAGTAAGGATCTACACTACATATGCATTGGTATATGTGTAAAGGGGCCATATCGGTGGACTGGACTGCAGAATGCCAGAATAAGAGGGGGATAGCTAGTCCTGTCGAAGACTACGCTTCTGGCAGCCTCCATCTTGCAGCATGTAGAAGAGAGTAGATGGTAAGTTCACCAAGTATCATCGCATAGCATAATCCTATCCGGCGATCCTCTCCTCGTCGCCCTGTGTGAGAGCGATCACCGGGTTATATCTGGCACTTGGAAGGGTGTGTTTTATTAAGTATCTGGTTCTAGTTATCATAAGGTCAAGGTCCAACTCTGGGTCGCCTGTTACCATGGACACGACTATTCGAATAGATCAACTTCCCTGCAGGGGTGCACCACATTACCCGACACGCTCGATCCCTCTGGCCGGGCACACTTACCTGGGTCATGTCTGGCCTCGGGAGATCAACACGTCGCAGCCCCACCTAGTCTCAACAGAGAGGTCAGCACACCGGTCTAAATCCTATGCGCGCAGGGGTCTGGGCCCATCGCCCATTGCACACCTGCACGTTGCGTACGCGGCCGGAAGCAGACCTAGCCCCCTTAATACAAGCACGGGCTTACGGTCCAATGCGGCGCGCGCCGCTCAGTTGCTGACGTCAAAAAGAGCTTCGGCTGATACCACGACGCCGGTTGCCCATATCTTGTCCCACGTGGCGGTTAGTGCGTATAAGGTCAACGACCCAACTCAGATCAAATACCAAGATCTCGTTAAGCGTGTTATTATGAAGTAACCGCGGACGCCGACCAGGGCCAGGCCCACCTCTCTCCTAGGTGGTCTCAACCTGCCCTGTCGCTCTGCCACAAAGTAACAGTCGGGGGCCGTCGGGAACCCAGGCCCACCTCTACCGGGATGGAGCCACCTGCCCCTTCAGCCCCCATCTCCGAACAGTATCATAAGTAATGTGACAGTATAAAGTATATAGCATATGCCCATGATCACCTCCCGAGTGATCACAACCCAGTAGTATAGCATGGCAGACGGACAAGAATGTAGGGCCACGGATGGAATACTAGCATCCTATACTAAGCATGTAGGATTGCAGGTAAAGGTAACAACAGTAGTAGCAAGGACAGGCTATGCATCAGGATAGGATTAACGGAAAGCAGTAACATGCTACACTACTCTAATGCAAGCAGTAGAGAGTAGAATAGGCGATATCTGGTGATCAAGGGGGGGGCTTGCCTGGAAGCACTGTTGCACAGGAAGAAGGGTCGTCGGTGATGTAGTCGTACTCAGTGGCATCAGCGCCGGTCTCGGGGTCTACCGGAGAAGAAGAGGGGGGAAGAAACAGTAAATACGGAGCAAACAAAGCATCACAACATATAACAAGGCAATACACGGTGCCAGGGGTGATCTAACGCAGGGATAGGTGATACCGGCAAGGGAGGGAAACATCCGGGAAAGTATCCCCGGTGTTTCGCGTTTTCGGACAGATGAACCGGAGGGGGAAAGTTGTGTGTTTGCTATGCTAGGGATGTGTGGCGGACGAACGGGCTGCGTATCCGGATTTGTCTCGTCGTTCTGAGCAACTTTCATGTACAAAGTTTTTCCATCCGAATTACGGTTTATTTTATATAATTTTTCAAAGTTTTAAATAATTTTCTAAGTTGTTTTAATTCGAAAATTAAATGTTAAATTGCTATGGGTACACAGAAGTGTACCCACAGAAGGGCTTGTGTGGCTGACCAGTAGGCCCCGTTGACTTCGTCAACTGCCCAGTCAGCAGAGACTGACTGGTGGGACCAGTCAAAGTCAACAGTCCAGTCACCATTGATCGTTGACTGGTTAAATTGACAAGTGGGTCCCTACTGTCATTGACTGTTCTGTTAATTAACAATAGTTAATTAGGTTAATTAGTTAATTAGGTTAATTAAATTAGTATTAATTAAGTTAATTAATTCTTTAATTAATTTTAATTGTTTCTTTAATTCTTTTTTTTTTATCTGTCCAGGGACGTGGGCTCGATTCGTCATTGGGCTAGGGGCCTTAGCGGGCACTCGCCCGCAGGGCGGGACGAGGCCGTCGGGCACCGACGGCGGGGCAAGCCGGCGCGGCCAGCCGGGGCCACGGCGGGCGGAGGCGAGGGGTGGCGCCGGCCGCAGTGCAGGGCAGAGCGGGGAGGGGACGAGGCCGCGACGGGGCCGGCGAGGACGGCAGAGCGCGGCCAGTGGGTTGGCCGGAGCGGGACGGCCATAGCCCGGGGCGAAGGCCTCGACAGCGAGCAGAGGGCGTTGGGCCGGCGGTGAGCTGTGGGGAGGCTGCAGCGGAGCGGGACAAGGGGAACAGGGGGGGCGGTCACGCGCGGGGCGCTGGCACTCGGCCAGGCCGCGGCGCGGCTATGCGGCGAGGCGGGCGCGTGCAGGAGGGCAATCCCGATGAGCGCGGGTGCTAGGCGGCAGGGGAGCGTGCAGCGGCCGGAGTCGGCAAGGTCGAGCGCATCTACGGGGCAAACGGAATGAAACAGGAAGGAGGGAAGGAAGCGGAGGGGGTGTTGCTCATAGGGGAGCTGCAGGGGGAAGGCAGTGGGCTCGGTGAGGTGGCGGCAATGTCGCCGGCGATGTCGGGGCGGCGCCGTTCGGGGAAGGTGCCGACGTCAGGGCCGAGCGGCTCCGGGCGCGGGGCGGTTCCAGCGAGGAGGAGGATGAGGAGGCGACGACGAAGAGGGGACGAGGCGACGAGGTCCGGGTGGTGGTGTTGCTCCGGCGGTCGACGGCGTCACAGTGGTGGCGATGGGCGTCGAGGGAGACGGGGTCGGCGGTTCGTTCCCCCCATGATCGAGATCTGGATCGGGGAGGAGGAGGGAGTGCGAGGGGGATCGGGGGGGGGGGGAGTGGGGCGCGGTAGGGTTTCGGTGGGGAGTGGGGGGTTAAGGGAGTGAGGGAGGGGCCGACTGGGCCGGCCTGGTGGGTGGCCGGTCGGGCCATGGCCCATGGGAGAGAGGGGGGGTTTTATTTTATCTTTTGTTTAGTTTTCTCTCTGTTTTATTTATTTTAGTTAGCAAATCCTTATACAAAAATATAACGCCCGCTCCTAAATTAGCATTTTAACATAGGCCACTTCCTCAACAAACTTGGTGATCCAATGAACTAGTTTAATATTTGTTTAGTATTTAAAAGCATTTAAATAATTGTTTTGCCGCTGTTTTACCAACTATAGTGCATTTAAATATTTTACTTAATTATGGGTTCTTCACTGTAATTACCTATGCAATATTTGTCACAACCCGAACATTTCGGTTTTAACATCTGAAAACTTTTGCTCTTTGCCTTTAATTCAAATTTGAATTTGGATCGATTTTGAACTAACGCGAGATTAACATCAGTAACCATGGTGACGTGGCATCATTAATGTGGGATTACTGTAGCCTAATTATCCGGGCGTCACAAGGGGGAAATCATCGTCATCAACAACTCTCCCATCTTGGGGAGGGCAATCTCCATCAACATCTTCAACAGCACCATCTCCTCTCAAACCCTAGTTCATCTCTTGTGTTCAATCTATGTACCGGAACTATAGATTGGTGCTTGTGGGTGACTAGTAGTGTTGATTACATCTTGTAGTTGATTACTATATGGTTTATTTGGTGGAAGATTATATGCTCAGATCGAATATTCTATTTAATACCCCTATGATCTTGAGCATGATTATCATTTATGAGTAGTTACTTTTGTTCTTGAGGTCACGGGAGAAATCATGTTGCAAGTAATCATGTGAACTTGATATGTGTTCGATATTTTGATAGTATGTATGTTGTGATTCCCTTAGTGGTGTCATGTGAACGTCGACTACATGTCACTTCACCATATTTGGGCCTAAGGGAATGCATGGTGGAGTAGTTATTAGATGATGGGTTGCGAGAGTGACAGAAGCTTAAACCCTAGTTTATGCGCTATTCTATAAGGACCGATTGGATCGAAAAGTTTAATGCTGTGGTTAGAATTTATTCTTAATACTTTTCTCGTAGTTGCGGATGCTTGCGAGGGGGTTAATCATAAGTAGGAGGTTTTTTCAAGTAAGAACAGCCCCTAAGCACCGGTCCATCCACATATCAAATTATCAAAGTAGCGAACACGAATCGAATCAACATGATGAAAGTGACTAGATGAAATTCCAGTGTACCCTCAAGAACGCTTTGCTTATTATAAGAGACCGTTTTGGCCTGTCCTTTGCGTCAAAAGGATTGGGCTACCTTGCTGCACTTTTTTACCGTTACCGTTACTTGCTCGTTACAAATTATCTTGCTATCAAACTACTCTGTTACATACAATTTCAGCACTTGCAGACATTACCTTGCTGAAAACCACTTGTCATTTCCTTCTGCTCCTCGTTGGGTTCGACACTCTTACTTATCAAAAAGGCTACAATCGATCCCATATACTTGTGGGTCATCAGACGTCATCGAGCTGAACGTGTGCAGAACTCAGAGGTGATGTATGTTCGGTGCTTGATCGGTCGAAACGAGAAGAAGTTCGACTACATCAACCACATTGTCAAACGCTTCCGCTTTCGGTCTACGAGGGTAGGTGGACACACTCTCCCCCTCTCATTGTTATGCATCTCCTAGATAGATCTTGCGTGAGTGTATTTTTTTTTGAAATTGCATGCTACGTTTCCCAACAATGGCATCTGAGCCATGTCTATGCGTAGATGATATGCACGAGAAGAACACAAAGAGTTGTGGGCGGTGGTCATTATACTGCTTACCACCAATGTCTTATTTTGATTCGGCGGTATTGTTGGATGAAGCGGCCCAGATAAACCTTACATGACCACGTTCATGAGACCGGTTCCACCAACAGACATGCAACTAGTTTTGCATAAAGGTGGCTGGCGGGTGTCTGTTTCTCCAACTTTAGTTGAATCGAATTTGACTGCGGCCAGTCCTTGTTGAAGGATAAAACAGCAGACTTGATAAATCACCGTTGTGTTTTTGATGCGTAGGTAAGAACGGTTCTTACTAGAAGCCCATAGCAGCCACGTAAAACTTGCAACAACAAAGTAGAGGACGTCTAACTTGTTTTTGCAGGGCATGTTGTGATGTGATATGGTCAAGACATGATGTGATATACGTTGTTGTATGAGATGATCATGTTTTTTAAAAGTTATCGGCAACTGGCAGGAGGCTTATGGTTGTCGCTTTACTGTATGAAATGCAAACGCCATGTAATTGCTTTACTTTATCACTATGTGTTAGCGATAGTTGTAGAAGCAATAGTTGGCGAGATGACCATGACGCTACGATGGAGATCAAGGTGTCAAGCCGGTGACAATGGAGATCATGACGGTGCTTTGGAGATGGAGGTCAAAGGCACAAGATGATGATGGCCATATCATGTCACATATTTTGATTGCATGTGACGTTTATCTTTTATGCATCTTATTTTGCTTAGTACGGCAGTAGCATTATAAGATGATCCCTTACTAAAATTTCAAGGTATAAGTGTTCTCCCTGAGCATGCACCGTTGCGACAGTTCGTCGTGCTGAGACACCACGTGATGATCGGGTGTGATAGGCTCTACGTTCACATACAACGGGTGCATGATAGTTTTGCACATGCGGAATACTCGGGTTAAACTTGACGAGCCTAACATGTACAGACATGGCCTCGGAACACTGGAGACCGAAAGGTCGAACGTGAATCATATAGTAGATATGATCAACATAGAGATGTTCACCATTGATGACTACTCCATCTCACGTGATGATCGGACATGGTTTAGTTGATTTGAATCATGTGATCATTTAGATGACTCGAGGGATGTCTATCTAAGTGGGAGTTCTTAAGTAATATGATTAATTGAACTTAATTATCATGAACGTACTGATAGTTTTTGCATATTTATGTTCTAGATCAATGGCCCGGGCTACCGTTCCCTTGAATTTTAATGCGTTCCTAGATAAAGCTAAGTTGAAAGATGATGGTAGAAACTACATGGACTGGGTCCATAACTTGAGGATTATCCTCATTGCTGCACAGAAGAATTATGTCCTCGATGCACCGCTAGGTGAAAGGCCTGTTGCAGGAGCAGATGCTGATGTTATGAACGTCTGGCATGCTCGATCTGATGACTACTCGATAGTTCAGTGTGCCATGCTTTACGGCTTAGAATCGGGACTTCAAAGACGTTTTGAACGTCATGGACCATATGAGATGTTCCAGGAATTGAAGTTAATATTTCAAAAAAATGCCCGAGTTGAGAGATATGAAGTCTCGAACAAGTTCTATAGCTGCAAGATGGAGGAGAACAATTCTGTCAGTCACATACTCAGAATGTTTGGGTATCATAACCACTTGACTTAGCTGGGATTTAATCTTCCACATGATAGTGTTATTGATAGAGTTCTTCAATCACTGCCACCAAGCTACAAAGGATTCGTGATGAACTATAATATGCAAGGGATGGAAAAGACAATTCCCGAGCTCTTCGCAATGCTCAAAGCTGCGGAGGTAGAAATCAAGAAGGTGCATCAAGTGTTGACGGTTAACAAGACCACTAGTTTCAAGAAAAAAGGCAAAGGAAAGAAGGGGAACTTCGAGAGGAATGGCAAGCAAGTTGCCACTCCCGGGAAGAAGCCCAAGTCTGGACCTAAGCCTGAAACTGAGTGCTTCTACTGCAAAGGGATTGGTCACTGGAAGCGGAACTGACCCAAGTATTTGGCGGATAAGAAGGATGGCAAAGTGAACAAAGGTATATTTGATATACATGTTATTTATGTGTACCGTACTAATGCTCGTAGTAGTGCCTGGGTATTTGATACCGGTTTGGTTGCTCATATTTGTAACTCGAAACAGGGGCTATGGATTAAATGAAGATTGGCTAAGGACAAGGTGACGATGCGCGTCGGGAATGGTTCCAAGGTCGATGTGATCGCCGTCGGCACGCTACCTCTACATCTACCTTCGGGATTAGTTTTAGACCTGAATAATTGTTATTTGGTGCCAACGTTGAGCATGAACATTATATCTGGATCTTGTTTAATGCAAGATGGTTATTCATTTAAATCAGAGAAAAATGGTTGTTCTATTTATATGAGTAATATCTTTTATGGTCATGCACCCTTGAAGAGTGGTCTATTTTTGTTGAATCTCGATCGCGGTGATACACATATTCATAATATTGATGCCAAAAGATGCAAAGTTGATAATGATAGTGCAACATATTTGTGGCACTGCCATTTAGGTCATATTGGTGTAAAGCACATGAAGAAACTCCATGCGGATGGACTTTTAGAATCACTTGATTATGAATCATTTCATGCTTGCGAACCATTCCTCATGGGCAAGATGACTAAAACTCCGTTCTCCGGAACAATGGAGCAAGCCACTGACTTATTGGAAATTATACATACTGATGTATGCGGTCCAATGAGTGTTGAGGCTCGCGGTTGGTATCGTTATTTTCTGACCTTCACAGATGATTTGAGCAGATATGGGTATATCTACTTGATGAATCACAAGTCTGAAACATTTGAAAAGTTCAAACAATTTCGGAGTGAAGTGGAGAATCATCGTCACAAGAAAATAAAGTTTCTACGATCTGATCGCGGAGGCGAATATTTGAGTTACGAGTTTGGCTTTCATTTAAAACAATGTGGAATAGTTTCACAACTCACGCCACCTGGAACACCACAGCGTAATGGTGTGCCCAAACGTCGTAACCGTACTTTATTAGATATGGTGCGATCTATTGTCGGGGAAAATATACACGGGCATGCATGTTCCCCTGACTTGTGCACGGACAAGCCAAGAACAAGCCAGAGTGCAAAGGACTAAGAGATTTGAAGAACCAACATGCAGCCCAGAGGGACCAAGATCAAACCAGAGGAACAAGATACCGGCAAGAGAAGGGCCTCCCTTGCCGGGCAGGCAAGCCCGGCAAGGGATGAGGCCACCGCCAGAAGCAGGCAACCAAGGCACCCCGGCAAGGTCTGCCGGGGCTCGCGGGGGCAGAACCACCCCACCAACCACTCAAGCACGGCCCATGTCGTCGATCGTTGCGGTGTCAAGCCGCAAGGTGATTAAGTGGCAGCCATTCGCCACATGGCAGCCATTTCCTACAGAAGAAACCCACATATGACACCCGTCCTGCGATGTGTCAAGAGAGCAGGCGCGGAGTTGGCGAGATAGCCCGGCAAGCCTTGTCAGGCAACCAGTGATGTGACACTAAGCGGTGCGTTTAATGCACCCTGTCAGCTCGCAGAGTTAGGTATGATAGCATTGTTTGCTATCATATCAGTGGATAATGACCACTTTGCCATTGTGGTGACCCCTTAATCTATAAAAGGAGGCCCATGGCACCCTAGTAAGGGTTGGAAAGTTGAGGAACCCACACCACCATACACGCGTAGTCACTGCTGCCCTACGGCAACCCCTGTCGGGCTAGTGTACTACGTTTCACCATCCCCATTCCACCATCAATCCACTAAAGCAGGAGTAGGGTCTTATGCCTCGCGGCGGCCAAAACCTGGGTAAATTGATTGTTTGCTCTCTGCCGTGCTGCCGTGCGCTGGTCTGCTCTTTGTGCAACGCGATGTCCCCCTGCTTAACCAGCAAGGGTTCTCCTGGTCCCATAGGTGGCCGTGGATATCCCGTGACATATTTGGTGCGTCAGGTAGGGGGATCGCTTGCGCGAACCTGAAAGCGTGCGCAGCGCGTCATCTTCATCACCGTCTTCATCTTCGACGGCGCCATCGACTGTGGCACCCGCGGAGACGCAGAAGCGGAGTGGGGGGGGGGCAGCCCCGCGCCGTTCTGTCGCTCTTCAAGCTTCGCCTAGCAACGGTTACGACCAAGACCACAGCTGATGGCAATAGATATATCCCAGCGGCTCATATGGCGTTCTCGCCATCCGAGCACTGTCCGGAGGAAGGGGCGCAAGACGTGCGGGCGCGAGCTCCCTCCTTCCTGTCCCTCCACCTCGTTAGCAGTGGAGCTGCTTTAGCCTCAGCATCGTCGATGTCGACGATTACCACGTGACGCTCGGTCTAGTATTTCCCCCGCCGTGGGTAATCCTGAGCAAAGCGCTGGTATGAGTCCATTGTCGGTGTCAAAATCGGCCGATCTCGGGTAGGGGGTCCCGAACTGTGCGTCTAAGAATCGAAGGTAACATGAGATAGGGGACACGATGTTTACCCAGGTTCGGGCCCTCTTAATGGATGTAATACCCTACTTCCTGCTTGATTGACTTTGATGAGCATAGGGGTTACAAGAGCCAATCTACCTCGAGATCGTAATGGCTAAACCCTAGATGTCTAGCCTGTATGATTATGATGATCTCTACAGACTAACCCCTTCGGTTTATATAGACACGGGAAGGGGCCAGGGTGGTACAAAGTCGGTTTACAGAGAAAGGAAACTACACGACTAGCCACCAAGCTTTCTATCCACGCCAAGGAGAGTCCCATCCAGACACGGGGAAAGCCTTCTATCTTGTATCTTCACGGCCCATTAGTCCGGCCTATATCACGTAGCCCGACCATCCGAGGACCCCTTAATCCAGGACTCCCTCAGTAGACCTGAACTTGGCTTCAATGACGATGTAGTATCCGGCTTTATGTCTTCGGCTTTGCAAGGCGGGTTATCTGTTGTATTCGGATTGACCATAGTTCGGCTGCGCATTAAATACCATTTTCAATTGATTCTTCACTGCCGTCGCCTCAGCTCCCACGTGTCAAACGAATGTGAACATTCAAGGTGCTTTTTACAAATAACCCCTTGACCATGCGGGAACGGCGCCTATTTAAAGAGATTAGATCTCAAAAACCATTCCACACCACACGGAAATCCTTAGAACTCGCCATAGGAAATCGCCCCAAACATGGCTAGCGCTCCTAGCTCTTCCTCGCGCCCTAACGGCCCTCAAAAAGACGACTGGGAAAGCTGTTCGGTATCCCATGCCCATCTGAACAAGCTTCAGACGCAGGGATACCTTCCTCCCGTGAATACCACATCAAGTTTAATTTTCCCCGAACATCGCGCTTCGCGACTAGGGATAATGCCTCGAAAGGTTGTACTGCTCTGCTCGATGCGGCTCTTGTCTATTTGCATTTTATCAAGCGTGTCCTTGTAGATGAGGTTTAATCCGCTGCCGCCGTCCATGAGTACTTTAGCGAGTCGAAAGCCATCGACGACTGGATTTAGGACCAAAGCGGCTGGTGCGCGGACTGATCGAGCCCTTGGTTCGTCGTTGGTGGTCAAAGTTACCACCGTATCATTCCAAGGATTTACTGCGGCTACTTGGTTAACTTCGGCGAGGTCGCGGAGCACCCTTTTGCGCTGATTATTTGAAGAAAAGGTCTCGAAGACCGTAAATACATTGAGATCCTCATCCTCTGAAGAGGGCTTCTCTGGGGTAGTGTTTGCGAGGATGGCCTCACCGCTCTTAGCCACCTGCCGGAGTATCGAACACGCCCGAAGGCTGTGTGTTGGTTCGGTATTCGGCGTCGTGTGTATCTGACAGGGCTTGTCGAGCCATTCCTCAAAGACAGTTCTATGTCCCGTTAAGGGCTTGATTTTCTTGTCTATGGGATGAGGTTTAGGGGCCCCGTGAGGGTGCATCCTTTTGCCTGTCCGGTGGGTGGCTTGAAGGCGGGCGAGTCCCACCGGGCTATCTGGGCTTTCCAGGCGCTTTCCATTGCGCAATACTTGTGTACTATGTGTGCTAAATCTGCAAAGTGCAGTATACGGCGTCATTTGAGGGCATTGAGGATCCCCTCATCCGTACAGTTGCAACAAAATATTGAAACCGCGTCACCATCGCAGCAATCTTTGATCTTGTTCTTAACAAGGAGGAACCTGGCCCAAAAGTGATGAAATGTTTCCTGAGGTTGCTGGCGCACAAACATTAGGTCACATATATCCGGTGGACCGGAATTGCTTGGTGAATATTGCTTGTGGTGGGTGGGTGGGTTTAAATATGGATCCTGACCCACAGTGGGATCCAGAGTTTGAAGAATTTCTGAGGTTACCGGCCCAGGATCTGGAGTGTCCTGGGGGTTTTTGGGCTCGATGTCCGGTTCTATGTTCGGAGGACAGAAGGTCTCTTCCCAAGGATGGGTATCCGGCTCCAAGAGCTCGGAGATCCGAACATGGCTTGTTCTCAATATAGGGGGAGAGGTGTCCTCGGACTGCTCCTCCACAATCGCTACCTGGTGGGTGATCGGCGGGGATCTAATTTCCCTCTGATCGGGCTTAAGCCCAATCTAATCATATTCTGTTGCGACCCCCAGGGCGGCGATGCGATCCAGCAGTTCGTTTAAAGACGAGACATCTGCCGGATCCATCCTATCAGAGTGCTCGAGGCCAATGCGGAGATGATTATTGGCAGCTTGGGGGACCGCCTTCGTCTTAGCGGCTGAGCGGGCGCCCATGGTAAAGCTGCCGAGCTGGAGGATCTGCCCAAGAGCCACAGCCCTTCCAGCGATGATTTTGTCATTGGGGACAAGGCGAGCCATCGATCCTTTTATTGACGACAGAGAGGAACTCTCAATGAAAGCACCAATGTCGGTGTCAAAACCGGCCGATCTCGGGTAGGGGGTCCCGAACTGTGCGTCTGAGGATCGAAGGTAACAGGAGACAGGGGACACGATGTTTACCAAAGTTCAGGCCCTCTTAATGGAGGTAATACCCTACTTCCTGCTTGATTGACTTTGATGAGTATAGGGGTTACAAGAGTCGATCTACCTTGAGATCGTAATGGCTAAACCCTAGATGTCACTACTGCAGGATGCTGCTAATGCGACACTACGATCAGAGACCCTTCGACGAAACTGTGTGCGATGCCATAATCGCAAACGGTGGTGTAAAAAAACCGTCAAAAAATGTGCAAAACATTTGCGATGGAGGATGCATCAAACACGGTTCAGATTTTAGTTGCGTGTGCGATGCAGGGCATACGGTTCAGCTCAATTAACCGTTTGCGATGAGGAGGAACAAAAGAAACGGGCAGCCATATGAAGGTGTGTGCGATGTACATCATACGGTTCACTCGGATGAACTGTTTGTGATTAGGCAGCACAAAAGAAACGGTCAGCCAGATCATAGGTGTGTGTGCGATATACGGCATGCGGTTCACTCGGATGAACTATTTGCGTTGAGACATGAGAACAGAAACGGTTCAAATGAACAAGATGTGTGTGATACGAGGCAAACAGGTCTGTAATCGGAAACGTGTGCGAAGACCGATAACAACACTGATGATTACTGCTAACAAGCCGTGTGTGTTGTGAGCAAACGATTGCTGGTATACAATTGTGAGTAATTGATAAAAACATCACCGACGGGTTCCATTGTTTAGTCCGTGTGCGATGTGATTTTCTTTGTCCGCACAACATCTACGCTCTGTCTACAGAGCATCAACATATATACGTAAAAAGACAACATTGCATAACCAAATTAAGCATACAATTACACAAGTGACTACACACATAACATTTCCACACACCAAATAAAGCAATTACATGCATACTAAAGTAGGAGAAACGAGGATCTAATCATCTACTTATTGTTGCGACGACGCTTGCCATTGCTCTGCTTCTGGCTGGATCCCTGGCCGTTTTGGGGAAGGAGGCACTTCCTCATGTCAACGACCCGCCTGTACATGTGTAGCTCATGTACGCCTCCTTGGCCGCGTACACGACGTGAGCTTTGTCGAGTTTCTCCATCCAGGCCGAGTGCCAGGCACGCTTGTCCTTGTTGCACGAATCCTTCATGTCTCTGTAGTAGGGGTCGATGATGGCCTCGGCGAGGTGAACCAGTGAGTCCTTCTCATGCTCCTTGATGCCCCAGATCTTGTATTGGCCCTGGATGTCGACAAGATTCTGGCAGGCGATGCCCGAATTCTCGAGCGCCTTTACATCGTTGGTGATGTCCACCGTAGCGAACATATAGTGGGGGCTGTTGACAAACCTGGCGAAACGCTCGCAAGGCCTTGTGGCCAGGCAGTAGTGGTAGATGAGGACGTGGTGGCGCACGCACATCTGGGCGACGGTGACCTTGGGACGAGACCCGGCACGAGCGCGAGTGTACTCGTGGTCGAACCTGACCACCTTGTATTTCTCCGTGGCAAGCAACAACTCCATGATGTGGATGGAGTGCTCCACCCAGACCGGGTCGTTGGTGTACACCACCGAGAGGTCCATGAACCTTCTGTGGGTGTTCACCACGGCACGCATGGTGAACTGCTGCTCGTCGTCGACAGCCGCTCGGAGTGCCATTGGAGCCGCACATGATACCCTCTAAGAATTTCTCATGGTGGGTGTGCTTCTTGATATGGTGGGGCGCGATTGAAAGGTTGAAGAGACACAAGGGTAGGTTAAATGGTCGCTGTAATAAATGGGGGCCGGCCGGCCTGTCATCGTCACGTTTTGTCACGGCTTTCATAGCGGAGGATTCCAGTGCATGCTTGACAACACTGCACCGCACGCGTGGGCTCGAAGAGGCGCCAAATGTATCGTCGGTGAGCCTGTTCCTGCGCTGCCACGCTGTTTACCGCAAGCTTCCCGCCCGGCTAGTTTGGCCACGCGTCGGCTAGAAGAGGGACAAATCATGGGCGTTTATTGGCAAAAAACTTTGTAAAAATAAAGTGTGTGGAATGACTTCGGTCATAAGTTTACCCTTGGGTGATGAGGTCAAAGTTACATAGAAGGGTGATGATGGACACTCGAGTGCGATAATTAATTCTGCGCTCTATAGTGCACACGGTGGAAGAAACCAACTGTGTGCAATAATGTCGAAGATCGCAGTCGAGTTAGCTATACAGATTGTGTGCTGTGAGATCGATAAGGTAAACTGATTCGAGAATGGTTAATAAAATCTAAGACCATTGCATATTAAGGTCAAAATAGTGCTAGCAATATACAAGTCTCATACGATGCCATTTCAACGATTGTGCCACAAAAGCTCAAAATGTTACAAGGTTCAAATTCCAAAGTTATATGGCTCAAATTCAAAGATTACAAGGTTCAAACTGATATTAGAAATGAAATTCAGCTCATCAGCTGCAAACGCTCGCGCTGATCCGCTGAACATGGATATTAGAGAGGTTCAAACTAATATCACCACTTCTAAGTCTGGCTTCAAAACCTCACAATTTTTGCAAAGGGGTCAGCCACTGAGAAGTCATGTATGGGGTTGACACGATGACTTCCGATTACTCAGTCACCTGAAGTTCCAAAATGAAATTCAACATTTTTGGAGCCTACTCCATTCTGCCGCAGGCACCGGCACTGATCAACAAACCATTCATTTTTGCAAAATAAATGTAGGGCAAACCTCATTTCCTTCAGCACCCTTGCTCTGAGAACAAAGAACCTGGCGAATATAATCTCCGGTAAGGTCCCTCGATAGGAGTTCAAAGTAATTTCTGAGAGATGCAGATCTAGGCATTCGACGTGATTGTTATATTTATCACATTATCCACCATTGGGCCTAATCTTATCTGCAAAAGAAGAAAACGTGTTAGTGCCTACATGCAGTTTTGAACATTACTACATGCCTAGCTATTTGGTTTGCAGGATTTGTAAAATGCACTAACATGCCATCTTCGATCTGACATGATTAACATGGGCATTTGATTACATTCTAGAAAAATGTAGCCTTCTTCACAAGAGGTTGGAGTGGATGAAAAGTTCCCTAAGAAAACTAGTACAAATGAATCCAAAGGAGAAATGCTTATTGATTGTAACCATATGGATCAAGCAACCAATATGGGGGGGGCATGTATGTACTGAAATCCTCCAAAAGAACCTTCAGAAATCATAGTACATTGTCATTGTAAACTTGGAAAAGGGTGTCACAAATTGAACTCCCTTATGGTTAACATTTAACAGGAAAGGAACATCATCTCGATATATAGCTTCTCCAGGCACGGAAAGCATCTTAGGAAACTGACAACTTGCTCCAGGTCGGGCCGATAGATTCTAGTGCCAAGACCTTCACTGTGCGCAGTTTCGGGGTCAAGCTTGTCGGAATCATTTTCTGAATGACAGACGAACAAACATCTTCAAAATTAAAAATAATGTTAATTTGTAGAAGGAGAGGTAGAAGGCGGTTGTTGTACCTGAACGGGTGTGGATCCAATAACAAGTTCGGAGTATTTGTCCGACGAGTAGGCCACCACTGTCAATTTCGGCGCAGAAATGACATTGTTTCTTGTTGGATCTTCTTGATCAACTACAAGTAATGTCTCAAGTGCAGGTGTGTCCTGGATGTCCATACCGTGGTACACATCTTGTGATGTCTTCCTGCCGCACCAGCAACACACATAAATAGTCCGGAGAGTCATGGAGGTGATGTGGAAGGTACTCAACCAATTGATCGCCTGAAGACGAAGGTACTCGAGTGCAGTACATCCACAGAGCAGGCGCTCCATGTCACCCTTTGAGAGGCAGACAACGACGAGCTTGAGGTGCTTCAGTCGTGGTAGAATAAGAGCGGGCGCGTCATTAAGGGGTGGAAAATGGCAGTTCCTGAACTTGGCGACGCGCAACATGGGCGCGAGGTGGAGTGCGGACGTTGGCAGCAACCGCATATGCCCATCATAAAAAGTGAGCTCCCCGATCTGATCTAGGGCGGGGGATCAGAACCAGTCGTCAAGCTTGGCTCGGTCCTTGCCGTTGGAACGGAACTTGCCCATTCTAAGGCCTTTTGTTGGGCCAAGGTGACTGCCGAGGATCTTGGAGAATGCATCCAAGCTTTTGCGATAGCCATGGCAGAGCTCGCGGGTGTCGATGAGGTCGAGAGGGCCGGAGTTCCATAGGGGGCGCCACCGCCGGGAAAGGAGGGTTGTTCGTGCCCCAATTTTGATTGGGAGGAGGGATATGATGACTGTCAACATATCATCGGGGAGGCTGCTGATTAAGTCTAGGCCTGCTGGAGTCGCTTGTGGTTTAGCTCGCCCCGCCTCCGCTTGTTGGCAGCCCCGTTCTCCACCTCCGGAGTCTCCTTGTGAGCGGTGCTTTCTGATAGAAATGGGAGTATAGGGAATATTTAGTTAAAACAGGGCAATAGAAAAGTGTATTGGTAACTAGAAGTTATTACGTAGGAATATAGTAAGAAAAGGGAATAACAATTGGTTGATTAAATACTACACAATTCATTTGACATTGCTGGGTAAGTCAACATATGCAGATAGTTGAAAAGAAAACTTACTTCGAACAAAGTCTGGACGGATGATTTTGTCAGGGAAGTTAGCATATATCTCATGACCAGGCCCTTTTATGTGCAGTGCAATTTTAGTGCCAGCTTTCAGTACATAAAACTTTGCAATTTCATTCCAAAAGCCAGTGCCAAAATAGGAGTCACCACTTTCATCAAGTCTTACAGTAGCAACGATTGTAAATCCATTGTTTGTGTGCAGTATGACATCCGTGGAGCCTTGATCTATGTAAAGGGAAAAATTATGCACTACATAATCTGTTGCATAGAGAGGGATGTTCTGCAGAAAATGGTAGGATTGTTAAAGAAAATATGGTAACATGCAAATATGGTCCCAAATTGAAAGAACTGTACAACAGTTGATATCGAAGGACAAAAATCTATAATTAAACAGATAGGGTAAACATGATGTCATGGAAAAATGAGAGTAATCGAAAGAACAATACATCATTAATTTGCCTAATATAGAAAGAAGAGGGGAAAAACCCCTTTGACGTATATGGTGCATGTGGCACCTTTTATCCAAATGTAGCAATATTTAGAATATGTTCAGGAAAGTAGGCCATGCCAACCGATTTAGGGTGAGATTGAACATACCGCGCGCATCCTCAAGTTATCTGGTACGGTGAGATGGAATCTCTGGCGGCGGTCGCAAAGTCCTGAAGTGTCAGTGCACTGTACATTCTATGAATGAAAGAAAACCCTCAAATCAGCTCGAATAAAAATGAATTCATGGCGATTTCTGCCGGGTGATTAAAGGAGGCAGATGAACTGGGATAAGATATGAGATAATATCTCGTTAAATTAGTTACCTTGTCGTCCATGAGAAAGAACCCTCAGTACGGCAAATTCGCCAACCGAGCGGAGCTGGGTCGACCGCGAGCAGCGTCGAGAAAGTCGATGGCGATAGGCGCGACAAGCGGAAGTGGCGGAATGCGGTGGGCTTTGCCGGCAGCCTGGCGGCGGCGGCAGGCGTCGAGCTAAGTGTTTACCGCTGCATAGGCGGTGCCATGGCATAAACGCGGAGGAGCTTGTGCAGGTGTGAATGGGGAACATACCGGAGGGGCCGAGGGGGTGGCGGGCAGGGTGAGGGTTTTTGTGACGTGGGGATGGTGAGGGTTTTCTTTTTTCTTTTTTGAATTGGGTGGTGAGGGTTTTCTGTCCCACAAAGAGTTTTGGGGCGACGGTTTGCTAGAGCGAGCAGTGTGTGATTGACGCAGCAGGCAAAATGAAATTCATTGCACACGGTTCCAATTTTGGGAACCATGTGTGATTGACGTACTACCTCCGTCCTGGTTTATTGGTCCCCCGTTGTAATTTTTACCAAAATTTGGTGAAATATTTAACATACTCAGACATAGATAATAAGCGTAAACGTACATAAGCATAGTTCAACCATAAGTACATAGTTCAACCGTCATTAAACATACTCAAGCGTACATAGTTTGATCCATCCCACATCTCATCTCACATGCGGCCAGCATGATCCTAAAGCTTCTCCAGGTACTCGGCGTACGCGTCGTGCGCCACCCTGCGAGAATACTTCTGCTTGAAGGAGGCAAGGGCCCGTCCTCTTGCATGCACCAGAACACTTAGATACGGGTCATGAAGCTTGTGGTTACAAAATGGGCATCCATAGCGGTCGTTCCAGGTCCTAATACGCCTGTTATGCATTCCCGCATAAAGCTCCCTCAGGATCCGCCTCTTGTACCTCCTCTGGGCATTTTCATCCTCGCTGTCCACATCGTTAGACAACACCTATACAAATAGTAAAAAAAAATTGGCATCAAATCACTGATTACATGCCGTGAAGTAGGATTAGGAATTTATGGCTATTTATTTATACATATCCATAGATTATTGTTTGATTTTTAAGCATAGTCGTCTATGTACAGGCCAATCTTGAAGAAAATGATGGCACAAACATATGTAGGTCATTCAAAATAAATTGTCAAGTCCCGCCTAGGAATTATTAGCATGAACACTAACCCTAGTCGGATTACTAGCAGAAATCATTTGCACAGATGAACCAACTAATCACTTATCACCTGTACCATTCAAACAATCAATACACTACACGGATCTAACGAAACTTACTCAGATTTCATGGATTGGGAGAACATAACCACATGATATCTATTCCAAAAAGGGAGAGGCAGGAGTAACCAGAGAAACCCTATGATCTATTTGACACATAAATGGGTATAGATGAGTAACCAGCTGTCCATCGTCGTCGGAGTCGTCGTCGGAGTGGTCGTTGGAGTCGGTGTGGAACTCCGCCTCCGGCTATGGAAGCTCAACACCGTCGACGACGTCAGGTTGCAGCGATAACTTGCCGGCGGTGACGACAACCTCTGTCTCCATCTCCATGCCGTGCTCCGGTGCTTTAGCAGCCCCGGCGTCGCCACTCCCTCCGATGGGGCACTTCGGCAGCATCCTCATACACTGACGGCTTTGAGGACTGAGAGCGGTGTCGAGGATGCAAGCGGAGAGAGAGAGGATTGTGTGTGTGTAGCGAGGATGGGGGGTGCGGCCGCTCGGGTGCACCATTAATATGGAGTAGTGGGAGTTGTGGGAGAGAGGCGGGCGGCGGTCAAACCGATGGCTCGGCTCCCGATGAGCCTGCGCACCGGACTGCTGGCATGCCTACAAAAGTTTCACACAGCTACTCGCACGCCTCCCGATGACACTGCACAACGACCACGCCTCCGTCAATTCACACACCTGCACGCACGCCTCCCCGTCTGCCTGCACGGCGGACTGCTCGCATGCGTCCCGTCAACTCACGCCTGCTCGCACGCCACACGGGTCGCGCGGCGGCACGTATATTGTTTTTCTATTTGGATGATTAATGCGGCCGCTTTATTGCTTAACCGAAGCATGGCCCGTATCCATTGTTGGTCTAACACTCACGGTTCGAATAAATAATCTGTTTGGGATATTGGTTAAAATTATTAATAATCTCCCGTCTGTAATTAGATAAAGATTGCATCAAAACTGGTCTCAAATTTGACAAAAAATTACAATGCCACTTTGTATTGGTGTCAATATGACAACACGATAAGTTTCATGAACTTCAAATAAGTTTTGGATGTACTAGAATTTAAAAATCAAGATTCTCAATGTTTGAAATTTGTTGCACTTGGAGTAAACATGCACCCGGTGAGACACATGTGTTTTTGCAATCCATTCAGGTGCACTGTCACGTGTGCATGTAGCTCAAATTTGATTTTTGCACATTTTACCCGTAGAAAATCAATCAATCAATTACTAAAACGTCTTAATGATCTCTGTGATTTTTTTGAAATTAAAACGTCCCTCCTTCGGTAACATGTATGTTCACCGCGGGATAATTAATTTAACATGCATCGTAGTTGCGGTGGATTCGCGGTGTGTGTGTGTGGGTGTGTGCGTATGGGGGTGGCGGGTGGCTCGCTGTACACTACGAGTTGTGAGCCACCGTGTGGGTTGGCCGTTTTGTTAGGCAGGCCGGTGCCACATCAGAGTCGTGAAATCGTTATTTAAAACATTACACAACCCTTTCATACATAAATGTTTTGGCCACATGCAGTCGATGGTTGTCCTAGACGACACTCGATACTCGCGTGTGACGCTTTCTATGGGCCCGCGAGGTCGTCGTCCATCACTTTGACGAACAACCAGTAGTGAGGTTAATTTGACCAGCAAGGTAGAATCTTTTTTGTTTGTGTTATGGTGGTATATAGTACGCGTCGAAGAGGTGGGAGGGGACTAGCATATATACTATATGTACGCGTCCGTGAACAAGTACACCTCACTCAGTGTCGGGACTTTTTGGTTACCGAGGCACGTGCCACATCAAAATTCTGAAATTGGTTATTCAAGCATCACACAACACCTTTTTAGGCCACATGCATATCCTAGCTACGACACTCACGTGTGACGCTTCCATCTGTGGGCCCACGAGGCCATCGTCGATGCATGCATGCATCACTTTGACCTACATCGGGAGAGGTTAATAATTTCACCATCTATGAGGATTCTTTTGGGTTGTACATATCATACGGCAGGAGCATATAGTATGCGGTGAAGAGGGGGGAAGGGGACCATCATATGTAATACGCTTGATATGAACCTCACTCTATGTGGGTGCATGGTTTACAGTTTTGAGGCATGTGGCACATCAAAGTTGTGCATTTTGGGTATTCAACATATATATGTTTGGCCCACATGCAAAGCGGTGGTGGTTGTCCTCTCGCACCCACTTAAGCGGTTATCAGCGATATCGATGCTTCCCATCTGTGGGCCCACTTGGTACATCACTACTTTTTGCCTGACAACAAGAGAGGTTAATTTGACTTAGGAGGGGATTATTATTTTTGCTCTGGGATGACATGCATGATATAGTTTGAGCACACACACATGCATGTGTACGCATGAATCCCTCCCATCAAGTCGAAGTGGCTAGTACAACGACACATCATGAACCGATCTCGCTCTGTGTGGGGAGCTAGTGTATGATTTTTGACACACGCGCCACATCAATGTTGTGTATTCAAACATGCATGCACGCATCACTTCCATACATATGCATGTAGTGGTTGCCTTCGAACGATACACTCCCTCGCGTGGTTATCGGTGACAAGCCTATATATCCGTGGGCTCGCGTGGACATCCATGATCACCTTGACCAACAACAAGATAGGTTACCATGGCGGATTCTTCATTTGGTTTGTGTTATCGTAGTATAGGTCATGGTGAGATTCAGACCTAATTAAGTTTGAGCGCACAGTATGCATGCATGAATCCCCGTCGTTGGCTTGAAGTGTGGTGTAACATACATATGCATCGTCAACCTAACCCTCACTCAGTGTGGGTATTTCTAGTTCGAAATCACGGTGCCACATCAAAGTTGTTCCATTGTTACTCAAAACCACACCTCTCCATACATATGTTTGGGCCACACACATGCAGTGGTTGTCTTCGGGGACTAGCTACTTGCGTGATTATTGGCGAGCTAGCCCATCTCTGGGGTCGCATGGACGGCCATCGCTTTGACCAACAACAAGAGAGAGGTTGTACGACCAAGGTGGATTATTCTTGGTCCGTTTTACGATCCATCTTGGTGAGACATATGCCTCTCTGGCCCGCCGACTGAAAGTGTGTGTGTGGGTGGGGGGGTTGCTACTTTGCACTTTGCTAGGTGAACCTCGG